>NC_056745.1:1028806802-1028849302 GCF_019279795.1 Protopterus annectens | reverse complement strand
CAGTGATGGGGTCTCCTCTGTTGGCTCTTGGCCTGAGTTGAGGGCAGCAGAGTTCAGTGGGTTACTGTAGTATGTCCCTGTCCACCTTGTAGTGCTCTACAATCTCCAAGTCATGCAGCTCCTGGAAGGTTACCTTAGGTATAAACACTCTTCTCCTTCTCTGCCTAGGCCAATTGTCAGCAGCAGTAGCAGCATTGACTTCAGCATGTAACATATACAAATGTAGCTGACATGCAGAAGCCCCTAGCATTCTTTCAGTTAAAATTCCCAAGTCTTTACTCCAGTGGTGCAGAGTATGGGGGAAAATTAGATTTTCGGGTGTATGCATTCTTTATAGTGCTCTACTGTAGGTGCTGCCTGCATGATTGGCTACTTATGATGCAGTGCATCTGCCTAATATATCATTGACATAATTTAATGGCCCTAGTTGAAGTTAAGCAAGGATCAGCACTAATTAATACATCATTGGACTTTTAGATACTCTGAGCATTGTGGCGCACCATGCAAACATGTGCCCTTTAGCTAAACACTGCTTAGCAGTCAATGCACACAGCCCCAAACGTCCATGCTCAGCACAGAAGTGTGAGCACAGCAGTATGCTGTGCATACACACCAAAACATGTGCCTGTAGGTAAACAAAGGTTAAAAGTCAGTGCGCACATCCACCAGGCTTCCATGATCAGCATGGCAGCGTGCCACACAAACAGATGCAGCTAAGCTCTAATCAGCTTAGAGGTTATTGGACACACCCTTTCCTGATGTCAGTTACTTCCTGTGTGGACACCAACATGGTTCTCTGTCTACATGGAGAGGATATGCGGAAATGGTTACCCCATTATGCTATTCAGTAACTCCACCTCATTTGCATAGGGGCCCATGCTCACAACCTGGATACTAAATGCTTTTAAGCCCTTCCACATTAGCAACAGCACCAATGCACTATTGTAGATACTGCATGCAGGGTCCTGCAATACAATTCTGTCTCATGATATTAATATTTGATTTTTCCATTTTTTTTTAATAAGGCTTATTTGCTCTCTGCGGCACACTGCACAAACATGTCAAGATTATTAAAAATATATATTTTAGCACATTTACTACAACTTTTGGAACACACAGGAGATAGTTTTGCTTATATCTGTGTGTGCTATGCCATTTCTCTCTATCTACCTACATTTTACAGCCCCTTTTGTCTGTCTACAGTCTTGTACATGGAATTTTTCCATGTACACTATGGACACTGACAGGGTTTCTACAGGGCTGCCTGTCTGCTTGCTGGATCACTCTACCTGCCTCATTTGCATGAGATTCACTTGCTTATGAGGTGATTTGCATGCCACTGAAGTTTCCATGTTGGAGCGCATGTGTACACCGCTCAGCAGTGCTTACTGAATCTAAAACTGTTTGCTCCCATGTTAGCAGGGCAGTACTATATCTACATGGGAAAAAAATGTAAGCTTTATTAAATTCCCACCTTTATATGTGAGGAATTAGTGTTCTCCACCTCTGACACATTTTAATTAAATTATTATGGAGCTAGCTACCTATGTGGTAAAATCTCAGACAGAATCTGTACTTATTAGCTTACTGTCATATGAGAAACTAGGAAATAACAGCTTTAATATCTTTCTAAATGTCATTTAAGCAATGTGTGACTGGTAGAAATAAACGCAGCCAGCTAAAATGCATATGCAGTGAATACAAATACAGCATAGTTGCCATTGTTGTGACATTGGCTTCATCAGCTTTTTCCCCAGAGTACAATATGAGTGTCAGAGAAATAAGAAGAAAAGAGGAGGAGTTCCATATATTTTAATATCAGCAAATTATTTAATGGAAACTTAGATCATTGATGTTAAACATAATAAAGACAAAGTCAGATGTATAGTGAGCTATCAAACAGCTAATATGAACACAGCTGAACATAATATATATCTAGATTATATAAATAAGCTCTTAGAAAATAGAAATGCTTTTCTACTTCATGACTTTAACTATCTGAGTATAAATTATGATGATCTCTCTGTTGATTTATTACATGCAGAAACGTTATTAATGTAATTTCTTTTCATGGTTACACTCAGATCTTGCATAATAACACAAGATGTATGATGATATTATACTCTGAATAGCTTTGAATAATGTAAACATGATAAGCAGTACTAATACTGGTTCACCCACTGGACAAATCAGATCACAACATGGGGTTAAGGCAGAGGCTGGGTAATGAAAACGGGCAGATACTATAGCCAAGTTCCCCCAAAACCACTGCAGTCACCAGTCAACAAGGTACTGTAACATTTTTAGTACATTCAAAATATTGAGCTATAGTCATTTGGAAATTACCCCTAGCCATGACAAATTGATGTCAGATAGGTTCATTTTCATTTCCTGTAGCTTACCAATATTTTGAAAGAGCTTACAGGAAATTGAATATGAGTTTGCTTCTGTAAGGGAGTAATGGAATGCACCAGGCAGACTTAGTATGTAAGAATACTTTTAGCCCTCTGTTGATTCCTCCTTTGCCATTGTTTGAAAAACTATGTGAGCATGATCTGAGGGATCTGGATGTCAATAATAAGACAAGGTACCACAGTCTAATACCCCATGAATAAAGAAGCCATTTGTTAATGTGAAAGCGCTTAGTTTTTGGAGGTGTATTTAAATCTATTAAATGTATTAAAGTGGATTTTTCTGTTTGTCCGGGATTTTATTTTTGTTACCCCATGAATATAAACTATTGAAAAAACTTTCTGAGAATGAGTCTATTTGTGTTATGAAGCCCAATAAGGATTGGTAGAGTTGTAGTGGTGGTGGTGGTGGTCATTCTGGATACCTTTATGTCTATTAAAAAAATGTTGTTTTACTTGAGCAATGGTAACATTTTTATTTTACCATCACTGAATGAAGTTAGTATTAGTTACTCCAAGACAGATCTATGGTTAAATGACTGAAGTTGAATTGGGATTCACAAATAAGCTTCTTGAATATATTGAGCTTGAGAATCTGATAATGCCATCCATTTTTGGGATCCCTAAGATATATAAATCTGTTAATGATCCATCTATGTGGATCCCTAAGATATATAAATCTGTTGATGATCCATCTATGAACCTGATTGCAGCATCAAGGGAGTCCAAGACCAAATCAATGGCTGATTTGGTGGATTTTCACCTGAAAGGCTTCTTTACTGACAGGAAACGCATTTTAAAAGACTTTCTGTAAGCTATTTCTGCCACTGTGTTTGTTCATGATGTATTGATGATCACCATTAATGTCAAAGACTTATTTTTGATAATGTCACATGACATTGGAATAAAGTGGTTCTATGAGGCTTTAACATGTGGTACAAATCTAAATAAAAATGACATTAGCATTATTTATTAAATAATGGACCTTGTATTAACAAACAAGTTGCTATACTTTAATAATGAATATTTCATACATTTACAGGTTAGCAGTGGGTGCTGTCATAGTGCTGATTTTTTTCAAAATTATACTTTGGTGGTGGAAATGTTACTTTGTATTTGGCTCTAATACTTCAGATTCCTGGATGACATTTTTATTTTATGGACTAGGAACCCTGATATGTTAAATGATGTCTTTGTTTTATTAACTAGACTACAGCTGTCTTGAGTTTTGTTACTGATATAGAAAGGACAAGATGATTTGTTTATACCAAGGTTATTTATTCCTCATTCTTTTTTTTTTCTCAATTTTTTTTTATTTTTCAAATATATTTGAATGAATTCCATAGTATTTATACATAACATCTTAAATATCTATGTACACTATTTACATTAGCCTGCCACTATAACAGATCTTAATGTATACAGTTACTTTATAAGTATGTCCAATCCATTATCAGAGTACCTGATCAGTTATTGTATAGTGTCAATCAATGATAAGTCTTTCCCCAAGGGTTGTTGATAAATGGCATTGGATACATTTTTAGTTCTTTAATTTTAATTTCCAATAATGCTGTGGTCTTCAGTACGCTGTAAAAGTCTTCCAAAGTTGGTATTGTGTTTGTATTCCATCTTCTTGTTATACACTTCCTTGAATTTGCAACTATAGTCAATACCAGATACATGTTTGACCTATTCAAATGAGGACCTCCGTTCACATTTAATAATACAAGAGCTTTAGTTAAATAAAATTATTCATTAAATAATGCTTGTAGAAAGTTATTAATACAATTCCAAACTGGCTTAATTTTAACACAATCAAAGAAAATGTGGTTCCATTCTCCATTGTGTACTTGCTCACATCTCCAACATATTCCTTTTATGAAAGAACAAATTTTACTGATTCTGTCTTGAGTTAAGAATGCTCTGTGCAAGCATTTCCAATTAAAAACTTTCCTGTATTGTGTAAAGGATGCATATTTTATCGATAATAAGATATTTATTTTAATATCTTCAGTTAACTGTATTGAGTGTCCTTTTGTTATATATTTCCAATATGAGGTTTTGGGTGTTGCTTTATAGTTTATCAATGTTTTGTAAAATTTTAAAACACTGTTTCCCATGTCAAAGTCATTATATATGATTTCATATATGTATTTCATAAATTTAGGTATTTCTTTAAATGAAGAATTGTTAATTATTCTACTGAAATCTTGTGAATATGACAGAATACTCTTTAAAGTTAGCCAGTCCTTTTGTGAAATTTTGTAGGTTGTTTTTATTACTTGCATATCTAAAACTTTTAGTTCTTTGATACATTGGAACCAATAAACAAATCCTTTCTTTTCCCAAGAATTAATACTTTCTCTATATATTTTATGTGAACTATAAATGGTGTTAAAAGATCAAACCAGATTTTTAAATCTATATTTGCATTAATAATTTTTCTAAATGAGTCAATGTTATAATTAATCATATGAGTTTTAGTGGGTTTAGTTATGTTATATGGCAGACTAATACATAAAAAGTGCCATGGCAAATTGTTTTTATCTGCTATTTGAATTTTTTTTGTAAATTAAATTCATTTGTTGATATTACAGTTAGTAATTCTTTCCAATTTGCAGAGTAATTTGGATTTATCAAATCTGAGATTGTTTTAGATATTGATGTTTTTATATATGTTTCTATATCAGGAAAGTTTAATCCTCCCTGTTTTCATGGTCCGATATGATGTATTAAAGCTATTCTGTTTCTTTTGGGATTCCATAAAACTTTTATTAAGCATGAATTTATTTCTTTAAATATATTCCTTTCTGGTAACAGTTTTATTGCCAAGGCTATATATAGTATCTTGGGCAGTAAAACCATTTTTATTAACTGTAGTCTGTCTTCAAATGTTAATATTATTTTGTTCCATTTTTCCAGAGATTTTAGTTGTATTGACGATATTATTTTTTGAGACTAATTCATTATTATCCTTCAATAACTCAATTCCTATATATTTTAAGGTAGATTTCTGTTCCCTATGATGTGATCCCCTTAGTCTGCAGTTCTATTTTTTATTTAAAAATAAAAATTTTGATTTTGATTTATTGAAATGGAGTCCTGAAGTAATGTGAAAATTGTCAATTAATATATCTAATTCTTCTAATGTCGCTTTTATTTTAGATAATGTTAGTAATATGTCATCAGCAAATAGCATTACTTTAGAATTTTATTGTTCATAAACATCTATTCCTTTGATTTTTATATTGTTATGAAATGAATATGCCAATATTTCAATAGCCAGAGCAAATAGAATAGGTGACATGGGACGTCCTTGTTTAGTGCCTTTTGTTATAGGTATAGATTCAGAGGTAAAAGGACCTAACTTGACATACGCTAAATTATTTGTATATATATTCTTTAGGAGATGAACAAAGGATGCAGGAAATTCAAATAGCAATAGGATTTTGAATAAATAGTCCCAATTTAGGGACTCAAAGGCTTTCTCTATATCTAAGCCAATTATGAGAGTTTCTTTATTTTCTTTATTAACATAATCTATAAGATAAATTATCCTTTTAATATTGTCATGTGCGTGTCTATGATATATAAATCCAGTTTGATCATTATTTATTGTTTTAGATAGTGGTATTTTCATTCTGTTAGTTAATATTGTCATAAATATCTTAAAGTCATTATTTAATAATGATATAGGTCCATATGAGGTACAGAGGCTTGGGATTTGTTTTCCTTTAAGATTGATGCGATTAAGGAATATCTCCAAGATGGTGGTATTAAAGCTTGTGACTGAATTTCTAATAGAGTTTTATGGAAGACGGATAGTATCTTTGAAGGAAAAAGTTTATATATTTCCATAATTATGCCATCTATACCTGGAGCTTTATTATTTTTACCCACTTTTATTGTATCTGTAAGTTCTTTGTAGGCTATGAGTGCTTGCAGATCTAGTTTTAATTTTTCTGGTATTTTTTATATTAGAACATTTTTCATCTAGATTTAATTGATCGATATGTATATTTTTGTTTTGGAAATGATCTATATAGTGATTTCTATAGGCAGCAAGAATGTCACCTATATCTGAGACATTATTCACTTTCTTATCATGCAAGATACTTTTAATGTTATTAGCCTTTCATTGTATTTTGATTCTTGTGGATAAATTATGTAGATAGTTGGGAGAAGTGGCCAAGGTATTAATTTTTAGTTTTTCTAAAGCTAAACTAGTTTTATGTGTTAGAATTTAATTGTATTTATAGGTTAATGCTTGTACTTTATTTTTCATCTCCGAATTATTTTGATTTTTTCCAGCTTTTACTGACAAAAGGTTGGATTCTAGATCTAATAATTCTGAATCCCATTCTCTGTTTTTTATACCAAGTTAGGGTTTTACCATATATGTAAGCTTCTAATGAGTCCCATATCATTATTTTATTTATCTCTGTGGTATAATTAATATCTAAGAAGAACTGTAATTCAGGTAATAACTAGGGTTTGAACTCTTTAATTTTAGTTATATATGCTGGACTTCTGGAGTTAAAGATTAATGGTTTGTACCCATTTTGAAGTTTTAGTATCAATTAATTGTGGTCTGAAAAGGGGCAGTGAGTTATTGAGAAATTAATGATTTTAGAGTGTAAATCATGGGCAGCAAATATGTTATCTTTTCTAGTTTGGATACCAAATCTATGATCCTGATGGGCAAACAACAAAGATTTATCTTCTTTAAATTTGAAGGTATCTACAAGATGAAATGATTCTACCCACTTGTCTAAAGCTTTTGATACAGCAGATGTACACAGAGGTCTTTTATTTGTAGTTTCAGAAATATCAAATATACAGTTAAAATCTCCTCCTAATATTAAGTTGCCTTTATAATTATTGGAAATGAAATCCAAGTGTTTTCTAACAGTTCATGTTCCAATGCCTGGGAACCAGTATAGGTTGGCTAGGGTCCATATTCTGTTATTATATTTAACTATTATTAATGCCATAAGGCCTTCTTTATCTTCATACTTATAAATGATTTCTGGGTTAATCACATTTGTTTTCCATAAAATTGTTACCCCCTTTTGTCTTTGTCTTATAAGTGGATTGCACCAATATCATATATTCCTTCCTTAGGATTCCATTTGTAATTGTCATTTGTTTTGAAATGAGTTTCTTGAAGGAAGACAATGTGTGCTTTGTTCAATTTCAAATATTTCAGTAGATTTGATCTCTTGCTAGGATTGTTTAAGACATTGGTATTAAAAGATAATAAAGTTAAATCCATCTTAGGTTATTTAGACTATGTATTTTATGTTTTATTGTGACTATTAAACATTTCCTCTGATAACTATAAAGTGTATTTTGAGCTTTTAATGTAAATTATCAGTTTTATACTTTGAGTGTTTACCAATAAAGTAATGTTTTGGTCAGGCATGCTAATTTTTTTTGTGAAATAACAAATTTAAATTAATAAATGTTAAAAAACTAACATCCGCACTAGCCATGGAATAAACATCATTCCTAATCTGATGGATAAACCTAAGTCCATCAGATTATCACTCATACCTTGACAATCCAGAACATCTAAGCTCCATAAATGGAATTATCATATGGAGAATATTTGTAATAGGAATAGGCAATATTTATATTATTTTGAACAGATATAGTACTAATGTAGATTAGACAGAATTCTAATACAATGTAAATGTCTACTTATTGTTTAAGCAATTACTAGTTACTTGAAAGATAGATGACAAGCAATTCAATCATAGTAAAGTAGGATGTATCATATATAAAACCTCAGTAAATGATTATAGCACACAGTTAACATATTCACCCTTAATGATGAAGTCATTCAAACCGTATTACTTAATTTAAATAGATGGTAATAATATTTATATTTAATGTTTATAATGCAACCCCCAGGATTCAGCAAGCTCTGCATGGCATGCAGGGATAGTTTAAGAGCTGCTGCATGCAATATGGCTGATGAGTGATCCTGGAATGAGCTCCTGGGATGTGCACGAGCACTCCTACACTATTCCTGCATGGATACAGCCCCTGTATGCTAATAACCCAATTTGATGGTGAAAACTACATAAATCAGGTGAATTAGCAATCCAGGAAGCAGGCAGGCATCTGTGCAGGAATAATGTAACCTACAGAAATGTATTCAGTTACTAACCAAATACATTTCTTAAAATTACAAAATGGAGGCATGACTGCTCCAAAGAAAGCATGTATTCAATTTAGTAGGCATGCCAATGGCCAAATATATGGCCATTGGCATGGGAAATAGATGCAAATTTATAAAAAATAACTTTTATTTTTTTTGGCCAATTTTGGCTGTTTAAGCATAGGGCAGTGGTGTGCAAATGGGATTGGCCCGAAAATAAGGAAAAAAGAAGGAAATAAGCTTTTAAACCCAAATCAGCATTTTGCCATAATAGTCAATGGCATGCATAAGACAACAATACCATGGAATAGTGGTTGCTAAGGGGGAAGGCTGAGTGTCAGTTTTGTAACTATGCATTATCAGTCAGTTTTATGCAAATAAGGGGATTGATACTGAATCACAGAATTCTCCTCAGTGTTAGCTTGCACCCAACCAGGTAGGTGCAGCAACACCATGGTATAAATATAAAAGGTAGATGACCTCATAAGGGGGTGTCATGCATGCTGTAAGCTTATTGGAGCTCTGTGGCCAGTGTTTGCCCTTAGCCAAGCACAGCTAAGGAAGGGGGGTAGGTGTCTGAGGCTACCTAGCAGTGTTTACATTGGCTAAAATGGTGTCCATGCTGCACACTGGGTTAAAAAAAAAACAGGAAATAGCAGCTCTGTTCACATCTGAGCACTGGGTATATGCACCGTGGCACAGGGCTTAAACAGGAAGGCAATGGGAAGGGAAAACAGCAGTAGGAAGGCAATCAAGGAGAACTAGCATAGCTAGCAGGTGAAATGTATCAGAATTAGCCAATTATACAGCAGCCCAGCACACTACTATAAACTATGCAAACACCTTTCACTCTGGTTTTTCCCACAAACTCTACACCACCGGTGTACACAGATGGGGAAATTTTACCTGACAAAACTAACAAAATGATAGGGGCTGCTGTCACTCTCATACATAAATATGTGGAAGAAGCTGAGGGTGGTGAGAATGAGAATTCTGATGACCAACCCACAGTGAGGAGAAGAAGAGTGTACAGACCCAGGGTAATCTATAAGGGGCTACATGTGTTGAAGATAGTGGAGCACTATAGGGTGGACAAGGACATTCTACATCAAATTGTTGAGCTGTGCCAGCCATGCCTCACACACAGAACCAACAGAGGGGAACCCATCCCAGTGGATACCAAGGTATGTGAAGGGTTAAGAATACTAGCCACAGGTACCTCCCAAAGGCCAACTGGCAATATCATGGGGATCTCACAGGCATCAGCATCCAGGGTACTCCACCAGTTCCTGGATGCCATGTCAGCACATGCCAGTGAGCACATATATTTCCTCAACACCCATGTGGCGTTGACCAGCAATATGTGTCTCTTCCACCAAATAGCAGAAGACCCTGAGGTAGTGGATGCTATAGATTGCATGCACATACACATCAAAGCACTACCAGTTGAGCGGAGTAAGGTCTACATAAACCGCAAGGGCTTCCCCTCCATCAACTGCCAGGTCGTGTGCAATGGCCATGGTATTATCTTAAATGTGTGCGCTGACAGCCGTGAAAGCTGTCACGACTCCCACATCTGGCATATGACACAGCTGAACCAGTCATTTGCCAGTGGGAACATCCCATATGGCCACCTAGTGGGGGGTGCTGTTTATGCACTAGAGCCGTGGCTGATGACACCCATGAGAAATGCACACACACTCGAACAAGAACTCCATAATGAGGCACATGCACAAACAAGAATAATAATAGAGCATGTGTTTGGGATGCTCAAGTCATGGTTCCAGTGCCTGGACCTATCCAGTGGAACTTTGCAGTACTCTCCAGCTACATGTACACAAATGTTCATCGTATGTGCCATGCTACACAATATGATCCTGTGGAAACAGCTGCAGCAGGAACAGCACGGGGCAGGGCCACACAACCCCCCCCCCCACCATTGCCAAGGCCAGTACAGGCACAGTTAGTTGGAAGAGGAACAACCTGAGCCTGCCCAAGTAGGCAGAAGGAGGCATGCCCAGTATGCCAGGCTTTGGCAAAGAGGCATCGCATAGCACATACACTGACACGATAGGGACCCAGGGAATGACACCTCTCTCTGACTCACACATACAGTAAAAGGAATGCCAAACATGACACTACCCGTGCTTTACCATGTATAAGGAGTATACTATGTGCATCTGACATAGTCAGCCCTCCAGCACCATCCTCAATACTGGCACAGCCACAAGGTAAGCCACCCTTCCTATCAATTGCTGAATGGACTAGTATGTTCTGCTAGTTGTATATATGGTATGGATGTGAGCATGCAAGGGAATCGGGTGGCTGAATGGGATGGCAGCAGATAGTGGACACCTATATGGGCAGCCTGAAATCCATAACAAATACTGGTGTCAAAAAAGTAGGCAGTACTAGACAAGGTGACAAATCCCACTGCAGTACATGTGGTGGCACAAATGTATGTCCATAGGACACACACATGCATGTTAGTGAGGCTCACATACCCAACACCAGCCTCAGCCAGCAGGACAGGTGTAGATGACAATAAAGAAAGGCTGTGCTAAGGCCTCCTATCGACGGAAATGGAGAACAGCCCTCCCTCCAGACCTACACAGACAGACTACAACAGGTCTGGCAGTTGTATGTTAGTTCTTAAGGATAAGAAGTCTGAAACTGAAATATAGGCCAATAAAACCTAAGATCTGTACTCTACTGATATGCCTGTAGTCTGCATGATAGGTCAGAATACAATACAAAATGGAAGCCAACAGAGTACCTGAAATACCAGTACAGTCATAGCAAATGTTTACAGTTGTCAGAGTACCCCCCAATCCCATGTGTAGAATCCCCAGTAACATGTACATGGAATTAATATACAAGTGGGTACAGATACCTGAGCTGGCCCAATTTACAGGATAGATAGTTGCATATATACAATATACAGCAGTCTGTGTGTTAGGTTGTTTTATTTTGTATATTGTGTGGAAGTGGTCAGCATGTAGGCATATTGAGGGTTGTGTCTCTGTGGCCAATGGCCAGTACTGTTCATGACAGGACAACAATTGACTTGCCCTGCCAACCATGCAATTGCAGTGCTAAATCAATTCAGCTGTCATCCATCATACTCACTGTTCAGATGTCAATACCTGTCACCATCCAGAAGATGGACATGCCATGGACCCAGACATACACACACTACACACACAGAGCTTACAGGTATCCGTACCATTAACTGTCAACATTACAGAACTGAAGAGTACCAGATTACTTGTAGCACATTAGTTGTCTGTGTAGTATGGTTGTGTATGTAGTCCCGGAAATCACTGGCAGGCTGACTGGCCACACCACAAAAAGCCGAAGTTATGGGAATGATGATGTGCACTGCACAATATGGTAGGGCACATAAAAGAGTAATGTCCCAGGATGTCTGTGAGTCAGCTGCAACACATCGCTACAGTACACCCCCACCATCAGCTACAGGTTTACAGAGTCAGCTGTCAGACACAGGTTAAGTCCCGGAATGGAATACCCAGGTATGATCCCAACAATATAAGAGGTGTCCCATGCATGTATCCTACCCTGTGGCAGCACCAGCGCAGCGTCAGAACAACATTGGAATGGACAGGAACTATTGCCATTAACACCTCACACACTTACCCTGTCACCTGGGAATCCTGGCCATCACAGCCTTGGACTGTAGGAGTGACAGAATGCACTGGCCTTCTACAGATGGCCTGCATCACTACCAAATGCCCTACAGTCCTCTATCAAAGGCCTGTGCTTCACCTGTACTGCCAGTGTTTGTTATCTCATGGGGTCTCAACTAACAACATAATACAGTTCACAGAACACAAATGTAAGGTCATGTTGACAAATCCCAGTGGCGTGCCCACCATGTCCTACTGCATGAACTGTGGACCAACCCCTAAACACCATTGGGATGAAGGGACAACTATAGGGATACATCTTAGATATCACTCACATAATGTTAGGAAGAGGATAGAATAACAGAGTGGGCGGTGTAGAAGCATGGACACCATGGAGTATGTGAAGTCTGAAACTCTGATGTGTACCCATACTACCCCTGCCTACAAACCCAGTAATGGGTGGCTACAAACCTGCTCATAAACCACAATGTGAAGGAGAACTGACCAGATATATGACCCCTGCATCTGGGTAACCTGGGTGAATCTGTACACCTGATAGGTATGGCTACAGCAGGGTACGGCCATTCTGTTACGTCAATAGATGTACAAGCAAGGGATCCTCAGCCACCACAGTACCAAGGTGCTGGACCATTTACATGGACCCATCAGCAAGTCTCTGAAGCTACCCCTCCAGAATGGCATGAGTGTGCAAGACTGCAGACCACAATACTGGACACAGCTTCATTCATCTTGTATTTCCCAGGAAATAACTGTGAGCAAATAAGCATATCTGTCAGTAGTTGATGACATAATACATCACAGTGTAAAACAGTACATATGTCTAAATATCTCTGCTAACACCAACCATGTAACACAAGCAGCACAGACACAATAGTTACAGTATCTCACTATCTTTCACCCATTATGACTCCATATTGTCAACCTATCTACAGATATCCTGCAGACACAGGTTGTTAGCTGTAGGTGTAGAACACAAAATCCTGGACTGGAGTACAACCTACCTGGAATATATTCACACACTCAATACAGAAGGTTATACTGAGCATGTTCCAACACTTAGAAAAATGAAGCCCATGTCTGACAACAAAATGCAGAAGGTCATACTGGCCATACTCCTAAACTTAGAGAAATTAAGCCCATGTCTAATAACAAAATATAGAAGGTCATATTGGGCATGCACCCACACTGTACACCATTCATGCTTTGCACACACACTGGATAAGAATACTCACACATATCCAAGGCCAACACAATATAATAGGTCCAACATACACACACAGATATGTGAGGAAGAGAGAGACAAACAGTGATAGAGAGATTTCTATCATGAAGCCTGTCCCACCCACCACACATCCAATTGGCCAATATCACATGATGTGCTGATGGCAATCACTGTAGACATTTGCTTTTGGTAGTCCTCAGCCTTATAGTGTATGTGGTGCTTGTGATAACTGTGTAACATGATAGTACAGATAAGTATTCATCTAACATTTGTATACCCTGCCCTGTCAAATGTAAAGTTGTGTGTGACTGAATGATGTGTGTGTGTTTCCAGAGGAATGGTTTATGGCCTATTCACACACACTGCACTTCCCATTTCCCATGTTAGCACTCATGCTGATGTCAGTCACCTTGAAATAACCCTCTGGCCAAGTTTCAACTCCATAAGCTTAGTGGTGCTTGCGATAACTGTGTAATGCTTTAGTGTAACATACTAGTTAGGTAGGACTGCTAATCCTAGACATGGCAACTGTGTGTGTGTGTGTGTGTGTGTGTGTGTGTGTGTGTGTGTGTGTGTGTGTGTGTGTGTGTGTGTGTGTGTGTGTGTGTGTGTGTGGAGAGTAATGATTTTGAGGCCATTCACAGTACTACACTACATCTCTCATTGCCCTACTTTAGCAAGCCTCCTGATGTCAGTCACCATGAAATACCCATTTGTACAAGAACCAGTCCTATAAGCTCTATGGTGCTTGCAATAACTGCATACTGCTATAGCATAACATACTAGTAAGTTAGGAGTTCTAATCCCAGACAGATTATGTCCCAATTTACACCCAGTACACATCTCACAGCCTGAATTTATCAGTCCTACAGATATCATACACCTTAGAAGTATCTGTTGCCAACCCTGAACCATGTCAGGTCAGTGGTGCATGTGGTAAAAGCATAATATAATGGTCCATAAAGATTGTTAGATGGAGGTTTGAACCTCACCCCTGGCAAATGTAAATGTGTGTGTATGGTGAAATTATTTGGGATCTCTCACCCACTACATCACCAGATGCCAGTATTTACAAAGGCTGCTGATGTTCCTCACCTTAGAAGTACCTTGGGACAACCTACATCCTGTAAGCTCTGTGGCGCATGCAATAAATATGGCACACTATAGTAGTAATACATTACTAGGTAGGGGTTTAAATCTCCATACTGGCAAGTGTGTGTGTGTGTGTGTGTGTGTGTGTGTGTGTGTGTGTGTGTGTGTATCTATCATCAGTATCCTGAGTGTCAGTTGCTGTGATTTTGTAATAACAGGATGCATTGCAGGGTGGCTTTTGCTAAATTATTATGTTGAGGAGCTAGTATATGTCACAATGTCCGCCTTACAAGGACAACAGATGTCAAACACCAGAGAGGCTGGTGTAGACAATCCATAGTCCTACATATGACATTACGAATTGGTCAACAATATAGACAACACTTCTATTACTAAGAGAACACTCTCCACCAATGCCTCATACACAAGCACACTTGGCTAGGCAACAACCACTATTTTGGCAGTTCTCTGCATATTGCCTCACAGATAGTAACCATGGTGTGATTGCAGTGGACTACATCCCTGTTGATCACAACAGTGCCACTAACATCAGAAAGTACTGTGATGTGTTACATCTCCTGACTGAGCGTGTGTTATCCAGCAAGTGAAAGGACATGGCACCCTGTTCCATCCTTGCAGTAGGCAAATAAATACAAATTACAGTGGCCCTTTTGCTATGTTCCCCACTGGATGCCTGCAAAAACTGTAGTCTGCAAATATAACCAACAATGGGAATACCATGCCTTATACACATGCCCTGTATGGACAGTAGCCACTAACTCCACTGAATACCTGTATCATGCTGTCACTGTAGGTGGAAGCATGACCTCAGTTCCATAGCCAGGTCTCACCAAATGAGGTCAGGAATGCTACATCAGAAGATAACAGTCTGTCCACACAACATGCCCCAGAGACCTCAATTAGACTTTCACATGTCAAAGAACATGCGTGTGGGACATGTACACAACCCAGACACTGTCCATGTAATGGAATATAAATCATGTACATAGGAAGCAGTGCACATCACTGGCTACCCACAATAGTAAACCAGATGAGTGGATGGTGAATACAATACCCACCCCTGAGCCACACTGGAGACTATTGTCATGTGGCCTGATGCCAAGGTATTCCCTTTGCCTAGCCTTGTACAGTCTTCAGGCCCATTCACCTACTACACACCTGTGAAGCAATGAACCTATGCATCTCAGTACTGGCAAGTGTGTGTGTGTGCGTGTGTGTGTGTGTGTGTGTGTGTGTGTGTGTGTGTGTGTGTGTGTGTGTGTGTGTGTGTGTGTGTGGAGATTAATGATTTTGAAGCCATTTACACTCACTACACCTCCCATTGCCATACTTTAGCATGCCTGCTGATGTCATTCACCTTGAAATAACCCTTTGGCCATGTTTCAGCCATATAAGCTCTGTGCCACTTGCGATAACTGCATAATATTGTAGTGTAGCAAACTACTTTGGTAGGAGTTTTAATCCTGATCCTGCCAACTGTGATAATTTGTGTGTTTCTCTGAGAGAGTGTGTGTGTCTTCATTGACACCTGCTTTTGTGAGCATTCACACTTACTACACTTCCCTTACCCCTCCTTTAGCACTGTTGCTGTCACTCACTGTTAAAGATACCTTTGGATAGCTCTCCAACATGTAAGCGCTGTTGCATGTGCAATAACTGCGTAACACTGTAATAGCAATACATAGTCAGGTAGAGATTTGAAACTCAGTACCGGTAAGTGTGTGTTTGTGTGTGTGTCATCAGTATCCTGTGTGGGTGTTGGGGTGATTGTGTAATGACAGGATCCAGTGCAGTGCGAGTCTTGCTACATCATTATATTGAGGACCTATATGTCCCATTGTCCACATTACAAGGCCAACAGTTTTCAAACACTGTAGAGGTTGTTGTAGACAATCCTCAGTCATAAATGTGTACAGCCATGTGCAATTACTATGTGACAGTATGGATTAGTAAACAATATAGGCAACCGTTACAATACCCAGATACCACCCACCACCCATGCATCATACACAGACATGCTTGGCTCTTACTCTCTTACGCCCTTCCTTTCTTACTTTGTCTCTGTCTCTGTCTCTCTCTCTTCCTCTCTAGTGGATGTGGAAAAGTACATCTGTTTTGCATAGGCAGCAGCATGAGTTTTGTAAGCAATGCTCATGATCAGCTGATGGCCTGTGCACGAATTGCAGTCCCCCACTTGCTAATTGCATGTTGAACAGCTGTGGTATCATTCCTATAACCAACTGCATGGAATCACACTCCTATAACTAAGCACTTCATGTAGGTGTTGGCCCTTTTCCTTCACTGTGAGCAGGACTTCATGTGGGTGTTTGACAAACAGCATCAGAGAGGATAGTTGGAAATACCCCTTATAATATACACTGCAGAGACAGGCCAACAAACTGGAGGGGGATGTTCCAGACATGGAAACAGAATGTAAGTATTGATGTTTGACATTTGAAGAAATGTTGGTTTAACAGGGTTTGTGTGGATATGGCTGCTCTACATGAGTTAATGTCTGGTATGACAGTCTTATGTGGTTGAGGAAACTCTTACCTGTAGGGCTATCTGCAAACTGGCAAGAGTTTGGAGTCTTACATCTGGTGTGTTACTCAAACATTTCCTATCTTTAGAAATGCAGTAGCATACTCTGATGATTGCAATCAGTACATGGTGACATCCATGTGAGTTACTGACTTCATATCCCTCAGAAGAGATATGTCACAACAAATCCTGCTAAACCAGGAATTTTATCAGTTTATCACAGCAGTATGTCATTATTGGCCCTGTCTTTGTGCCTCTGTCTCCCAAGTCTGTCATCCTTGGTCCATATATCATGCAGTAAGAGGTGCATATGTACAGTACATCATTATTTACTGACATCATACCTGATAACTAGCCAGTGAGATATCAGACTGCTAGACATGTTATGTATAGTAGGCCTTATAACTGAGGATAAAACCTGGACATTCTGTTGTAGTCTGTACAGTAGTGAGGTCTGTGTACTTATGGTGATTGTTGGCATAGTGTGTATTGTGAATGTTACTTGGCCTGTGTACAGACTGTGGTAGATGTCATTGTTCTTGGTCCTATTCTATCTGACATTGCATTCTGCTCCAGTTTATGGTACCCCATCAGCATACATGTTTGTAGGGCCAGATTGACACATGTCCCATACAACAGTCAGGCATCAGACTACACTGTGTATTGGCCCAATATATGTAGGGTTAGTGTCCGAGTGGCACATATGAGGATGGTTTTGATCACACAGTCCATGAAGTGTACTATTAATTAGGCTTACCATAATGTGACTGTGACTGTGTTCAGTTTGGTTGTGGGTATGCACGTTCAAACTGGTGTCTGTTACTGCATGCTGTTACATGCCAGTAGTGCCTGCTATATTTGCAAGTACATGTGTATTCCCCCATAGGAAACTTGGGTCAGTGTTGTGGCAGTCTGCCTGTAGTTTGCACAGTGCTTTGTAACATGCCTAGCAGCTCAGTGTATTTACCTAGTGTGATGTTATGTCCAGATATTTGTCAGATGTACTGTTGCCTGGCCGCCATATGTGTTGCGTATTTCTGAAAAAGCAGTGGGATGCTGTGAAGATGTATGTCACTAACTAGTGGGAAGTATGTGGGCTTGGGACCTCTGATCCTATGGTTAATATGTGTTAGGACAGACAGGAGTGAATGCATCAACTGTGTGAGCTTATCTATTCCAGTATTTTTGTGATATCCCCATTTACATGGCTGTAAACATCCACTTTGTCAGGCTTGGCCCACACATCTTGCACTAAGGAATTCTGTGTATACCTCTGGACAGACTAGATTGTGTCCGACTACTTTAAAAGTGCGTTATGCACTTGTGTGAATCCGCTTTGTTCAAAAGGAGGTTTTCAAAGTGGCAAAACTTAAAAAAAAATAGTCCAAATGTGCAATGGGTGAATGCACATTGGCATTCACTCATTGCAGGTTTGACATTGTGGGTGTGGATTGCACTATAGCGAGGACTGGGAAATTATCCCTTTCCCCACTGTAGTGCAATCTCGGAGTTAATATATTAAAGTAGGGGGTGTGGGGGTGCAGGGGGGCTTGCCCCCCTGCATTATGATGTGTCTTCGACATTTCAGTTCGAAACTCAGCAAGTCAGCTGTTCGATTTGCTGATTTGCAAACTTCTGCAAATGTCGAAGTTTGAAATTCGCTAATTTGGTTCGCCCAAATTCACGATCGATATTGTCAGTTATGACAATATGAATGTATACCACATATATACACACACACACACACACACATATATATATCTATCTATATATATATATATATATATATATATATATATATATATATATATATATATATATATATATATATATATATATATAAATATACAGATATAAATATATATATATATATAAATATGTGTGTATGCACATGTATACATATATCTACATATATATATATATATATATATATATATATATATATATATATATATATATATATATATTTATCCATATCCTTATGTGTGAACATGAGTGTTGTATATACCTTCCCAGATGTATCCCACCATATTTATCTGATATGTGTGTATTTAGATATAACAACATACTGATTCAACACTATTTTCACTAACAAGTACTAAACAATTGTAGAAGTCAAAGCAGCTGCTCATTACTATTCAGTATGTGTACTGACAGATATATTTGAAAAAACAACAAACATGTTCACAGTGCCAATGGCTTAGTAGTTAACTGCTGTGACTATAGTGTACATGGTCCCTGGTTCAAGACTAGCAAGGGCTGTTTATTTTGTTGCTAGGTAGAACAAGGACTGTTAGATACAGAGTGGTTAAGGCAGTTTTGAGTAACTTTTAGAGGGTTTGCGCAGGATTGCATGGGTTTGTGAGACAGTAATCATTGCTAACGTACGGTTAAATGATAAGGCGCTTACACCATGTAGGCTTCACTTACCTGTGTGCAAATGTGCTTAGCATTTTTATTTAAGCAATGCTTAGACTTGCTAAGCATAGCTCAGCCCTGGTAACCAGTGATCACATTCCAGTCTGATGAAATAGCAGGATAATGACATCTTTAATACGTGTATTTAATTTCATGCACATAACATGCTTCTATGTGCTGTCATTACAGTAGAAAGGGGTGTGAGTATAATGTATGGGACATTTGGATAGTATAACAGACTTTTCTCTTTGTATGTGTTTCATACATGGGTAGTATCCCAGGTTATATGCAGTCACACTTGCATGTATTGTATCATTACGTTACTACTTTTAACAGTGATTTCCCATGTAAGAGTAGCTAGCAGATTGTAGTACTGGAGCCATACACCACTGCTTGCAAAGCTGGACTACTGACTATCATGTTCTTGGTGTGTGAGCTTTGTGTTATTAAATATTTGCTACTGGATATTGATCTGATATATGAATGAGAGGGTATGTTTACATATTTATATTTATATGAAATATTGTTACAACATACTTATTATATATTTTTGAGTTTTATTTTATTTATTATTTATATGTCAATATTTTTATTTTTTTTTATTAATTGTTCTAGTGACATATAATTAAAGATTACTGATTACTTTTACACACTTGGAGTCCAGGTAGGTCATAGTTGCTATCCTATACTTATATTATTATGAAAAATTCATGTATAGTAAATTTTGTTCATGGTTAGTTAGAAGGTTAGAAGGTTTGTGCATTTATTTATTCAACGATTCATATTTGTTATATATTTTCTATTATATCTTATATTTACAAATTAAAAAATGTAGATAAAAAAGTTGAGCATAATAATGTGCATGTTAATAATTGTTATTGTTGCTTAATTTTAATTAACCAATTGTGTACTTGTTGTATTGTTGTCTTTGAAAAGTTAGGTTGTCAGATTTGGCAGGTGCGTTTTTTGGAATAGCTGTTTTGGTTATTTTTTAGTTTTCATTGCAGTTTGTTCTTTTCTTGCGCTTTTGTTGGCAACTTGTACTTTTGGATTTTTTTCTTACCACCACAGTTTGTCAGCTGTTTTTTTGGATTTTGGTTTTTTTTTTTTTTGACTGATTTGACTGGGAGTTATGGAGTTATCACGGAAACTCTGAGAACAATCACTGTGGACAATTACAAAAGCCTTTGTGAAGCTTTCTGTCAATTTGAACTCTTTTTCTTACAAACAATGTTCTCTAGGTTGTCTCAATCTTTCTCTGTTTCTATCTCAATGTTCCAATCTAACTCTGAATAGGTTTGGCGTGGTGAACCATATTGAATGAACATGAAGAATTTTTGTCAACATGTACAAGAATGAAAGTCAATCGGGACACAGGGAAATTGATGTACAACCTTCAACTGGCAGCAAAGGGTGGGTGGGTAATAACTGACCGGGCGACAAATACTAGTACTGTAACATTTATAGGTATACGAACGGCTACACAGGACTATTCTATTAAAAAATCATTTCTTTGATTTAATGGATTTATTTTACATTCAAGAATATATGAACATAAGAATATGGTTCCAAAGTATATTCAAGAGAATATGCTACTAAAGGCTTAGTGTCCTCTTCACTGTTGTACAAATTATTACTTTTTGTACAAGTTGTTTGGTTTGATTATAACTTTGTTGTCAATTTTGATTATATGGGCCTTGTCATCAAGGACAACAGCCATCTGTTTAAATCTGTTGTTTAAACAAGCCAATGTATGATTTAACAAGAAAAAAAGATGTATCTTTTAGTTAATTTGATCTATGTTATTAATAAATTTTTAAATCTAAAAAATTAAAAAAAAAAATCGAACTAAAAAAAAAAAAATTATTATATCGGACAAAAGCAATTGCATATCATCACAATGCATACCCTCAGCAAATACCTCAAATCATCTTCTATTGTTTGATGGGGAGGGCAATGATTGAAACAATTGTTTGAATGAATTGAATTTGATGATGATCATTTGATAAATTTTGAGGGTTTTACAACACTTTTTTGTCAGAGGAGATTTCACAACAGAGAGGTAAGAGAGACTAGACAAGACAAGAGAAACATTCGCAGTCAACAGGGCAACAACACCGCACAATGGAATCGCAAACCAGAGGGGCCCTTGAGAGGTCACACACAGAAAGAGGGGTGAAAAAATAAAAAAAAAAAATTTAAAAATAATAATATGTAAAATAATAACAAAATTATAATAAGACTTTTAATTACTTTTTTTAAGTTTTTCTGGCCTTGATTCTTATAATATAGGCACATTATTATTTTTTTAATTTTCTACAATTGCAAAATGAATATAAGATTTAAAAAAATAGATGGAAAAATCTATACTAGAAATTAATTTTTTTTTTTTAAATGGGAATAATGATGGAATAGTGGGACCATTTATTTAAAATATATTACACATTATTAATCCCATTTTTCCTAGGCATGAGGATTTTGAAAAGGCATGCAGAGTTAATATTAGGATTATAATTGATAATAGATGACAAAAATAATAATAATTAAACACAAAATACATATTACAATTAACAAAATACATAAAAATTTGTTGTTACATGAGAAGAGGTTTTACAGATAATTTAGTGGATTACACTACAATATGGCATGGACAACCATTATTTAGGAAGATGGTGACCATTTTTAAAGTACAATTTATGAGAAAAAAAAATACTTATAGAAGAATCATCATTTATGAAAGAATAAATTTATAGATGAGACTATCATTTGATGATTGATGGATTTATGTGATGGATTTTATTTTAACTATGGATTATTGAATTTCCCAACAATATTTGGGGTTCCAAAATTCATAAATTTTTTGAATGTCCACCATTTAGGGTTGATGAGTGATCTATAGGGGGTTATTTTTGTATTAGGGGTCTATTAAGAAATCCATTAAGAGATTCAGAGAATAATAAAAAAAAAGATTATCTTTTAATCTTAATTTATTGGAATACATTGGATTATCATTTTTGGTCATGGTTAAATACATTGATCTTTCATGGAAGATTACATAGTGACAGACAGATATTGCCGAAAATATGTTCAATACTACTTCAATAAATAATTAAATTATAATAAATTATATAAAACAAAACAAATTTATTATAATCATATTGTACTTTGAATATAATTCAATAATATAATAACTTACAATAATTCTTTATAAGATTATAAAAAAAAAATCCGCATTATGGAAAATATTTTATGCGATGGTGTTAATGTATGAATATGATACATGATTTTTTTATTTTTTATATGTATGATTATTGTTTTTTACTTTTCAATATGAATTTTTGTTATCTGGACTTTATTTGAACTACATTATGAATTATTATTAGATTTTTAAATGGGACAACATCATTTTAAAGTTCACTATGAGTTATGATATCAATAAAATAGCTTACTTAGATGTCATGTTAGAAAAGGACGAATTGGGCTAAAAGATATAATAAAGATAAAATAGAAAGATATAAATATGTTACATTCTACATTTTAGTAGCTGAATCTATTTCCCTCAAAAAAAGGCAAAAGAAAAGGAATAAGTAGTGAGGCTGCAAGAGTGTTGGTAAATGGGGGGATTTTATTGATGAATGCCAGTGTTTATCTAAAATGTTTGAAAATAGAGGATATCAGTTATTTAATTACTGAGGTAATGGGGAGAGGAAAAAAAAGAAACAGAGAAATTTTTTTTATAATGATATAGGAAACAGAAAAATTTGAGTTCAAGAGTAATCAGGGTTGACACATGCATGGGTTTGGAATGGAGTACAGATTATTTCGGACCTACTATTGACAATGATGAACTTTTGATGGATTTTCCCTGGGAAAAGGTTAACAGTGATGTAAATGAACAATTTAGGTTATAAGGTATTGAAAAATTACATAAAAGGGTAATAAATACCATAAACCATTTAGAAATATAAAATGGAAAATTTATAAAGAATAAAATGATGTTGCAAGATTAATTGTGTATAAAATGGAATAATTATAAAAAATGGGGTAAAAGATATAAAAATTAAAAATGAAACAACTAAAAAATTAATAAAAATGGAAGTAAGGAAAATGTCTAAAATAATCTGTAAATAATTATGTAATATGAATGAAATGAATGATAAATCATGAAGTAGGGATAACATAAAAACATAAGATAATTATGTTCAATAATAAGTTAATGAAATTAATCTCTGTCAATTTTGCCCTATATTTTCAACTGTGAAACAAAACAAGTGAGGTTCAAAAGGAAAAGTGATATTGTGATGTGAGCAATAGCATGAAATGATTTTGAATATCTGGCCCTGCATTGCAAAATTAAATTAAAATTTAATTTTAAATTTATTGTATATTTATTATTAAATGAATTTAAAAAGAGGAAGAGAGGGGGGGTTAAAAATGATTGTTGAAATCGAATTTAAACTAAAATTGAATTCCATGAATAATCAAGGCATGAATAATATGAATATATACCACTATTATTTAATAATTAATTATTCCATCTACCTAATATAATTTTTGTTAAAGTTAGCTTTAATAAATAATAATACAATTGTACTATTTATATATACATCATATATACTTTTATATATATTTTTTTATATTATATTTTTTAATTTATATAAATATTTATAAACTTTATATATTTTTTTTTATTATATTTATATATATTATATGTACATATTTTATATATTAGTTTCATTAGTTTTTATATTTATAATAAATATAAATTTTTTTAATTATATATATTATATATACATATATATATTTATATATTATATATATATTTATTTTAGAGTTTGAATATTGTATGTTTATATATTATATTATTATTATATTTATTTATTATATACATACTTATATATATTTGATTTTTATTTATTTATAATGTTTCTATATTTATTATTTTTATTTTATATAAAATTATATGTTTTTTATATGATTTTAATTATTATACTGCATATTTTATTTATTATATGTTTTACATATATAGTTATTTTATAATTAAAAATATATGTTACATGCATATTTGGAAGTTTGAAAATTTAGTTAGAAACCCTTGTTTCCTTTTATATATTATTTATTCCCTATACATTATCTGTTATGTAAGATTAAATGTTTTCATGTTAGACTGTTTTGTTTAAAAGAAGTATTTGTTTAAAATATTTATTTAGAGTAATTTAATATGTTGTTATGTATTTTAAATGGTTTTATTTTTCTTGTTGTTATTTGTAAAATAAGTAGTTGGGTTATTGTTATTGAAAAAGTTCAGCAGTATGGTGTGTTTTGTTAAGTATTTTCTTTTGTTGAATTTGAATGCATGTATTTGTGGTCTTGTTCTGTTCATTTACCTTGTTTTTTGCGACCAGTGTTATTTTTTTTGGTTGATATGTGGATATTAACTGTAGACTACTATGTGTATATGACATGCCATTGAGGGCTGCTGTCATGTAGTAATGGCATAACAATCAGTGTCAGACGTCTATCTGTCAAAACATTCATCCTAATGCATAACCTGTTGGCTAGTCGATTTCTGTCTGTCCTCTGTTAAATGTGCAGATGTCAGGTATCCATCTTGGCTGCTAACAGGCAATCTATGCTTGACTGACACTGACATGTCTGCCCAGCTGTGTTATAAATGCCACAGCTAGGAAAACTCACCCTGTATGTACCACATGCCATGGATAGCTCAACTAGAGTACCACAGCCAACAGAACATGCTTGGGTACAGGTCTTCAACCCAGACACTGGTCATGTTATGTAATATATGTTGCATACATGTCACTTGGAGCATCTCACTGGCGCTCTGCAAGAGAAAACCAGATGATTGGATTTTGCATTTAGCTGTCACCCTGGGGATCACTTAAGTGGCATCAGTTGATAGATGGCCTGCTGACAAATGTCAGGTGGCATGATACCAGTGTACCCACATCCCCCTTCTCTCCTCATCTCTCCATGGACATTATCCTGGTATTCACCTAGGAGCACCTGCACATATGGACCCCAGTACTGACAAATGTGTCAGCGTGCATTAAAGAGAATAACAGTGTCCGTGTGTTTGTAAACTTGTAGTTGAAAATACCCTGTGGGCCTTCTCACTCACTACACACCCATTGCCATAGTTAAAAATGCCTGCTGCTGTAATGGACATTAAATATACACTGTTACACTCTTCACCCTATGAGCTACCTGTAGCTTGCAGTATCAGCATAACACTGTTATGCAAATGGGTAGATAGGCATGGGATACTCTTTGAGTCCTGGCAAGTGTGTGTATGTGCGCAAATATGCATATTTGTAGGATACAGCATTCTGAGGCCACTTTCTCGAAACACAATACAACTTGCCATACATTATAAGGGATAGTGATGTTGCTGACATGTGGCACATGCAGTAACTGTTATACAGACCTGTTAATTGTGTTCAGCTGTACTCAGGATATGACACAGTCAATGTGTCACCATAGTGCCATACCCCTTGTAGGAAACAACAGCAGACCAACATTCTACTGACACATAGACACCTACAGCACAAACTGAATACATTATGGAGACCACAATCAGTCAGTGTTAATAACAGCTATAATGCATCATGGCTGGACAGCTACACATCCTGTCATGTAATCATTAAACCTTCCAGCTGAAAACATGTTACATAGCATTACATTGCTAAACCTTAGTACATTCACCCTGTGTATCAGAACCATATTAGCATGTCCCTGCATCAATGGTATGGATGACAGGGATGTGGCACAGGTATCATCATATGCACAGGGTGTTTTGTGGGTTTGCCAGAGACCTTGGCTGAGCCATTTGGTTGACATCATGTGTGTGTGTGTGTGTGTGTGTGTGTGTGTGTGTGTGTGTGTGTGTGTGTGTGTGTATGTGTTGGGGGTTTTGTTATCAATTGTGCTGTGCAGATGTGGTGTGTGTAGGTATGGAGGTGCCCTAGCTGTGTTGGTGATGTGTGTGTGTATGTATGCACACAGTTTTGCCATGTGGCTGCCCTATACAGGGGTTTATTGGACAGCTGCAGACCGTACATGGCAGGGTGTACAGTTCCCCATATCCAGCCACGGACATGAGAACTGTGCCTGCCAGGGGTTCCATGGGCACTACCAGTTACAAGCCCAGATATGATGCTCTCCCCTGATGATGGCAGATGTTGGTTGGATCTGGGTCCTTGTTGGGACTAGCCAGGACCATGTACACATGGCCTGCTGTGTTGTGGTGTGGACAGCACACCCCCTGCAGTGCTGGTACTGCCACTACAGGAGCAGCTGTGACTTGTTGCACATCCACGTAGACCTCCATGTGTTAGTGTTGCTAACCTACATCCACATGGCTATTCTCTACTCCCACCATATGCTCTAACACAGTCATTGCACAGTCGAGAATTCCCACCATCTCACCCAACCGTCTATCCAGGACCTCTGCAAAATAATGGTGGGCACCTGCAAGATCATGGATGTTGTCAAATACAGCAGAATGAGTAGCCCTCTGGACCCTAAGACTCTGTCTGATATAATGTTCCATAAGTGCCTGTGCCTCCATGGTGGCCCAAAACATGCATTTGGTGACACCTGCTGTGGCACTTCTGCAAAGGGCATGATGGCCAGCAGCCCTCCTATGAGCACCCCTGTATATCTGCCAGTGTGGTACCTCGCCAGTCATCTGGCTATTGCTTCTGTGTACAGACACACTCGCCATGGTCACCACACTGTCCTGTCCCATGCCACCACCTGCCAAGTGTCCCTCATCTATGGGCACTGGTGATAGGATATGTATAGGCATTGTGATTGTGTGCAGGGATGGGGTGGATAAAAGTGGGATGTCAACCAATGGTACAGCTTCAGCCCCTGACAACCCTGCCTGTGTCTCACCATACCTATCATCATTGTTAGAGTCTGTATGGACACTAAAATCAGTTTGCCTGCAGGAGGAACTCTATTCCACCTTGCCACCTGTGAGATGAAAACAAAAAATGTAATTTAAGACCTGTACAGCATTGTTTACCTCTACACACACACACACACACACACACACACACACACACACACACACACACACACACACACACACACACACACTTACAGGTGTGGTGGCACAAAGATATTGCACAGACCTCTCATTACCAAACAGTCAACATGCATGACATATGGCACTCAACAGCATACACTGCAGCTATACTCAATCCTTGTTACCAACATTATACATCTCTGTGATGCATGGGTTGTGTTAGTAGGTGATGCCCTTCCCCTGGAACACACTGCACCCATGTACAGAGTATTGCTGTGCACCTGTTCAGCACCCAGGCATGTACTGTGCACCATACCTCATGAGTGTACACACCATTGCTGAATGTGTATATGTGTAGCAGTTATGTTTGCTCTGTTTCTCACAGGCCCTATGTGTTTGTCTGACACATACCTGAGATGATATAAGGACATATGTCAATAGTGAATGCCTGACCTCTGATTTGCAGATCTCATAATCAGCAGTGCATGTATGAGCAATAAATTCCAATTACGCTGACAGCCCTCAAAGCTTACTGTGGCTCTGAGGAGTGTACACACATTTATTGACATGCCAGCCTCTTCCATGATATGCAGTGGGGCCACATACTGCATATGTTAACATTACACACACCTGACATGTAACATATGACCTGTGCAATCAAATGTAGTATCAAATAAATGTGTTAGTTGTGCAGATGCTGATTGAGATGCATACAAGATGTGGGTTACATAAGTGTGCACACCCTTAACATGATGGTTTGTTGCAGCCCCTCTCAAGTGAACTACAGCAGTCACTATTCCTGGAAGGGGTATACTACCATGGCCCATCTTCAGTTGCCATTATTTGGTTACTCTGCCCTATAAATGTCCCCCAAGTCTGCCAGATTGCAAGGTCAGCTCATGTGCACAGCCCTTGGAGGTCACACAGTGCCTTCACTATTGCTGTGGAGTCAGGGTTATGTCTGGCACAATTCATGACCTTGATTGTGTTCAGATACAGCCATTCTTAGCGAGCTTTGGATATATGCTTCAGTTCACTGTTGTGTTTCAGGATGACACCCCTCCCCATCCTCAGCCTTATTGCAGATGCTTGACAACTATGGGCCACACATGAGTGTCATTTTGCAGTGTTCCAAATTCAGAACACCATGTCTACCGGCCTAGTTCCTGCTAATGAACAGCAAACCTAAAGGTGTACACTGGCACCAGCAAGGCACAGATGGGGATGGTGGGCCTGAGGTGGAGTGAGGTGTTGCTTGTGCATCACATGTATCTTTATTAATACTGTCTGTAGGTTTCAGCCTTGGTCTCAGTACACCATTACACATTGCAACACATGCCTTTGGGAGACTTGATGTTATGCATATGCTACCTGTAGAGAGCCCTGGATGCTGTTTCCTGTGGAACAACTCTTCCATTTGATTACCCTAACTCATAGGCCACACTTATGCAGAGTCCAGGTGTTTGTCGACAGAGGTACTGCACAGGTAGTACATTCTGACATTCCTGCAAGTCCTTCAGTGTTGCTGCATGTTTCCTGGAAGCCTCCATGATCAGTTTTCAACATGTGTTGCATCTGTCTTGAATGGGCATCTGTTTATTTTCTACATTAATGTCATCACATACTTCATAGTCACATACATGACTGTCTGCACTGTTTCCATGGTATATGCAATGATGAGGTAAGGCTATGTTTCCCACTCCTAAGTGCTACCTTTTGGATATGGGATCCATTCCATGGTTTGTAAGATGTGTGCAAGCCATGGCTGCCTCTGTTGCAGGTGAGTGGGCAAATGTCATGGGCATACTTCTTGGACAGCAGACCATTACTTGGTATGACATTGAGGCCCTGTACTTGATGGAAGGTGCATACTCAAGAAGAATGAATGCTGTCAGTACCTCAAAAGCTCATTTCAAAATATGTTATTTGTAGTGTGTGCACATATGCTTCCGGTGTATGTTAAGGTATGTATTCCCCATAGTTGTTGTCCTACCATAGGATTCCATATTACACATTCATTACTCGTGTTAGGGTGACATTACAGGATGTAAAAGGTGTGGAATGTGGTGCTGTGATTTGCCATTGTTTAGATCATGAACAGTTGCCATTGTAATAGTGGTGCCTACACTGTTGTAGCCACTGTATAAGGGTAATATTTCAGACATGTCCCTACTGTAGGCCATTTGTCCCACCATTATGTCCACACATCTTGCACTGACAGGTTGTTAGGTAAATGCAGGACTCTTACATACCCTACAGATATGCCATCATGGTGACCACTGTGATGCAGTGCAGTTAACAGCATCAATAAGTGAACATGTATACCATGCATTATGGGTAGATGTGTTAAATGTGTGCATGACATATACCATGGCAATAACATGGCTGGTGTATTGGCAAACCTGAACAAAACAACTCTATACTCGCCAGCTACAGGCTGCTGCCCCAGTTGTATACCAGAAGGACCTACATAGTTGTGTGAGAGATGTAATCTCTGTAGCCACACTTGTGGCATTGGTACAGGGTGGGAGCAGCATTTCAGTCCATCAACAGTACAAACCCACAATACTAGAGATTAAACACATCTGTTCATTACTACACTGCAGCAACATGTACACAGTTATCTGACATATGCATGAAGATACTTTACAGATGAAGATGGATAAGCAACAGTAGTCTACTAATATGCCCTGGGGTCTTACCTGCATGCGCCTCATCCATTGTGTGGGTAGCACCCACTTCCACAATGCTTTTGTCAGGTTCGTGGCTTCGCTGGCTGGTGGGTGCCCCAAGACTGGCAAGGAGCTCCCAGCATGTGTTAGCTGGGGTTGGATGGCATGACCCCCACCTTTGGCTAGCTGGTCCCTCGTAACTGCAGCAGTACACTGACAGGCATGGCAGATGAGATCATTGCAATGATGTCGCACCTGCTCATAACTGTGGTTATGCAGGCCAACATTGTTTACCCTGTAGACAAACTCAGTCCACAGGGCAGTCCTCTCCTGCATATCATGGGTCATGTATCGAAAGAGGGTTCTGTGATGTTGAACAAGGAAGTTTATTATTATATCATTCTCTTGGGGAGTATACACAGGGAGATGCTCCTGGGCTACGGTACCTCAAAAACATAAACAGGAAAAAAGGTCTGAGGACCTCATACTGTAAGGATATAATAGTTGTTAATTGACATCTCTCTCTCCCTCTGCCATATCTACAACAATAATCCGAAGACACAAATCAATGGGTATGTTTACACCAAACCTATTATTGGGACATATATCTTATTGTTCAACAAATATTGAAATGTGTTTCTATACATGTTCCATGTTGAAACACTATCATTGGTGGCCTGTTGCTATCAATGTAACCTGCATGTCATTGTAATGGTCACTGTGGGTCCATATAGGCATGTGTTCTGTTTGCTATGCAACTGTTCCAAATCTGTTTTGGGTTAATGGGAATATCTATGCATGCTGTTATAACTAATCCTGGATTGTGTTAACTATTACTACACCCTTTTTTTAAGGTGAGAGTGGGATGTTGGGGAAGGATAGTAGGTATATTTGGGGAGGTAGGTTGTGTAGGAAGACAGACAAGACAGCATACAGGGTCATTATATGACACATTTGGAGGGTAAACACCTTGGACAGAGAGGGATGTTTGGAAATTGGAAGCCTATGAACCCCCAAATGGAAACAGTGGGACTGAGGTCCCCAACCATGGGCAGTCATCACTGCAACTTCACGGCCCTGAAGGTGGCTGTGCTGGGGGCTGAGCAGAAGGGGCAGGCTGACCCTCTAAATGCACCACATGGCCCTCAAGCTGGCATAGCAGATCTCCAAACTCCCTTCAAAGCTCTCTACGCACCAATCCTCGGACCTGACTTCAGGTGACAGGATCCTGTCTGCGCCCACTCCGAGGGGAAGGATGAGCCCCATCCAATGAGGTGGTTCCACCCCAAGGTGGTGCAGTATCAGTGGATGAGGAGGTCCTGGGGTGGGTCCCAGATGTGCTGGAGCCTGGTGCCACTGCCAGATGAGGTGGGAGAGGTGGATTCACTGTGACCAACCTTCCCAAACGTGATATGGTGTTGCAGTTTTAAAACATATGTGGGTTAGTAATAGTCAACACAATCTAGGATTAGTTATAACAGCATGCATAGATATTCCCATTAACCCAAAACAACAGATTTGGAACAGTTGCATAGCAAACAGAACACATACATATATGGAATCACAGTGGCCATTACAATAGCATGCAGGTTACATTGATAGCAACAGGCCACCAATGACAGTATTTCAACATGGAACATTAATAGAAACACATTTCAATATTTATTGAATCTCATCTCTTGTTAGTCTCCCTCCAGACCTCTCCAAATCTCTAACCAGGACCTACTACAAATCTATAAACCTAAGTCTAAATTTGGGCACAAAATGTACAGCTATCACCCCACTATTGCCTGAAATAGGCTCCCACTTGATATCAGGACCCTTACACATCCTAACAATTTAAGACAGCCACCAAAGAGCTCTTTAAAAGTCACAGGTCCTGCCACTGCACTCTCCCTCCTTAAACATCCCCTACTTCTCATACCTTAATCTACTTTCTGCCCTTAACTCACTCTTCTCACTAGCTCTCTCTAATCTTCCTTTGACTACTCTTTCTACTGTCTTCTAAAATCTATTAAGCAAATCGCCTCAGATAAATATTCTGTTGTAATTGTCTTGCCTTCATGCAACTACATTATGATAAAACTTGTTTTTTGTAACCTGTTACCCCAAAAACTATACTCATCTTAATGACATATTTCTTTTTATACATCTTCAAATAGTTATGCTATACTCCTGATTATTGACACTGTATAACATTGTATTGCTACTTAATGCCTTGTAATAATCCTGTAACATTGCTGTTTAATGCTAATTTATAATGAAAATTGTATAATATGTTGGAGCTTTTCTCCCCGGGCCTCTGCTGAAAAAGGGCTCTTCAGCTAAGTCAGATAATCCTGGTCATCAAATGTAAAATAAATAAAATAATAAATAAATAAATTGAACAATAGTACATATGTCCCAACAGCAGGTTTGGTTTAAACATACCCATTGATTTGTGTATTTAGATTATTGTTGCAGATATGGTGGGGGCAAGAGAGATGTCAATTAACAACTTATATATCCTTGTAGTGCTCACAACTTTAATGATAATTGCTCTAATCATTAAGGTACAGGCATTATTACAATACCCTATGGCCTTGGTTTGGGCACTGGTATGTTTGTACACAGTGTATACTTCACAACTGTCTTATAGCTAAATTCTACATCTTTTACCTGGTATACCTGTAGGGAATGTTTGTTAACACTACCTGACTGTTTCTACACATATTCCCAGATTCCAAGTTAATATTTAGCACATACCTCTCAATCTCTTAATGCACACACTCTGGACAACGCTTTACAACATGGGGGTACAAATAGGGACATGTTTTGAATATTGCTGTCATAAACTTGGAGAGTGTCTAGAGTGACAGGATTTGTTTTAATATATATTTTCTGAAGGTTTTGAGGTCTGAAAATCAAATGTATGTCATTATTTTGTGACTACAATTCTGAGATCATCCCACTGATTTGCCAGGGGGACAGAGGAACAGGCAGAAAATATGAGCCAATTATCTGGAAATTCTAAAAAATCTGTACAGTTGAGAGGTATGATTATGCATACAGCTTACTACCACTTCCAGGATTCGAACCATGGCTGCGTCTGCTAAAAATACAACAATTTAAGTCACAGCAGAGTGTGCTATTTGGATATTGCTGTCTATCTCTTCAGTGTTTTCTATCTAAGTCTCTCTTGGTTGTACAATCTGACCTTGTACTTCTTATACAGACATCCCTAGACATTTTTTTTATGTAGCACAGTGTGGGTAACAGTGGTTAACACAACATTACTGTTCAGAGAATGCAACAATAAATGCCATACAATACCAGAGTAAACACAACCAGTCCAGGATTTACAGCTTTATTGCCAGGCAGTTATAGTTTTACTTAAATATGATCTGTATGGGACTATTACTGTCATATTGTCTGGTTTATTCAGTATAACCCATACTCAGTTTTTATACTGCTAGGTGACTTTCTGCTACTTTATATTTATTTGGTATGACTACTACAAGCAGGATTGTTACTCACCAGCCTTGCAACACAGCCTTTGCAGCCTACTTGCATGGGATTCCTGATTTACAGCCCACTCAGCTGGAGCTGTAAGGGAATTAGAGAAATATTTAGGTATACTTATCCATTATATATGTAGGCTGGACATTAGTAAACAGTTATTAGTATGAGTACTTACACACTGCTGGGACATCACCCCTCTGCCTTGCTTCTTGGACCCACTCATCCACGAGCTCCCTCTTTTTTCGCTTAAAGTCAGCATAGTGGTGTCAGACCTGCTCACCAGTCTGAGGGATAACAGTGGCACTGGTGAGATCATGGGGGAGAGGGTCCCAGGCTTCTGCTTTATACTGGGAACCTTGGTACTGGCTCTGCAGCAGTCTCTTGTCATGGTTTTGTACCAGGAGTCCTACCATGACCTTGGACTCCTGTATGCCCCAGCACTGTGCATGGAAGTGCATGCCCTCACCAACTTGTGCCATGCTGCCTACAGTGGGAAGATGCAACCAGTTGTGAGCTGTAGTCCCTCCTGTGGGGTTTAAATATGACTGATTTCCCACCCTTTGCCATGATTGGACGGTTTTGAATATGCTGAGCTAAGCAAAGCTATGGGAAAACCTGCTTAACTAAGGTTGGCAGTGCTTAAAGGGACAGGTTCAGCACTGCTTACCGATGGGCAAATCCAGTTAGCTGGGCTGCTCATTGTTTAGCAGTCTTATTTACACAATGCTTACACCTGGTAAGCAGAGCTGTGCAATGCTTAGCATTACTTATTTTTCATGTATAGACTATCTGCTGTATGGCATTGATTCATCATTCATTACATAGTACAAATTTGTTTACTGTCCCTGACATTCCCCCAATGTGCTTTGATTACATTTATTCATGTGTGACTATACTGTATGGGGCACTTGTGTTTATATCAGGGTTTCACAACTTTATTAAACTGACACCTCACATCCGGACCTAATGCAGCACTCCAGTTAACAAATATATGTTATTTAATAGCTAATAATAAAAAAATGTTTATGTACTGTTTTCACATGTGAAATGCAAATTGGTTACAGTGGGATCAAACTGGGAATGGCTGCTTACAAAATGTACACTCTAACCACTACACTATTGCAATACTGCTTATGTTGGATGTCTCTTGCTATTTAACTTTGTGTGCTGTTTAAGCTAGACTAAGCATAACTAAGCAATGGGCACACCCATGCAGCTACATGTAAACTTTATTACATTTATAAAAAAAAATATTTTTTGTTGTGTTATTTTATCTATACCCTTCCGAATATCCCTGCTGATGTTGAACCTATTTTATCAACGTTCTGCTTTGTGGGAAAATTGTCCCTTTTGGCTTTGTCCACATTTCTTACTATGATGGGTTGGGAAGTGTGTGCTATGTACTTATGCTACCTGTGTTATCCTAACAACTTTTGGCTTGGTAGGGACGATTGTGTTTTATGCTTTTGACCAGATTTGTTATCCTGATGGGTTGGGGGCATTACAAACATTCTCACTCACTTTTAATTGCCGAAAGGCAATTCTGGAGTGCAGGTGGCATGTGTATTGTGAGAACTCTGCTCTGAGACACAACCCCTGTGCTCATACATGGAACCATGCCCGTTTTAGAGCATGGTAGCATGCCTTTATAAATATGCATGGTGTGCTGCCGTGCTGAACAGGAACAGTTCCTGATGTGCAGGAATAACTTATTCCTGCACTGCTGCTTGCTGAATCCCAGGTAATGTATTTTACTGGATATATCAGAAGTTATATTTCATTGTTTGCCAGAATTTAAGTAATCACTTTGCTTGTTGCTAACTTACTTAATGCATCAAGTTTGTTTTATGTGAACATTGATGAAAGTTAGTGCATTTTAATTATCACTGCATCCCTCTTCCCCCCATTTTCTACACATAAGGATCTTCATATCTGTCATTTCTTATTATAAAATGAGTGAAATTATAGGTTAAAAACAACAAATTCACTTACTGTGATTAATGATTACAAGTTCCCTTTCCATATACATAAATTGCCATTTTATGGCATATTCTGAAAGTTTTTTTATTTAAATGGCAACATTCTATTTTGTATAATCAGTAAAGGTTAAACTGAGCGATTATTGTCAATTTAATACTATCTGTTCAGAATGTGATTGTTACATTCTGTGACATTCCTAGTGCAGGCTTCTGTTGTTTCCCTTGAACAACTTTGTCAGTTAAATGTCATGTATAAAACATTAGTTACCTTGGTAACAGCTTAAGTATTATGTATGGTCAAGATGGGTTACAAAACCACAATTCAAGTTAAAGCAATTATATGACTTGTTATGCACATTTACTTATATGAGAAAATCATCATGTTTTCCCTTGATGTTCAATATACTGTACGCCATTTATGACAATTTTAAACAGTAGTGTTATTATACACAAGCCCATGTTATTAAGTCTTGTCTTTAAGATCTAAATTTAGTAGACTGCTTCATCTTATATGATGATTATATATTTTATGTCTAGATTTACTAAAATCATACATTACATAACTATTGTGTGTGTGTGTGTTTTTTTTTTTTGGCTGTTGCTTAGTTATTTGAGAGACCATAAGCTGCAATGCTTATTCTTATTATTAGCTCCTTCCAAGAATGTTTATACAGTCCACAGACTTTAAATTATGAGACCCTTCTAGTTTCTTATTTGTTATAAGTATATTTCCATCCTTACATACATACATATCAGTACTTCAAGCACGGGCATCAATACTCATCCAGTTTTGCCAGAATGCCATTCACTAGTTCATGTGGTGTGTTTCCAGGCTGTTCTTAAAATATCCAAGCCAAATTTGTCCTGTTCCATTTTACCAGCCTGTTCCATGCATTGGCCACTCTGCCATTGAACCACTCAACACACCTTCCATTCCCACAAATATTTCCACGAAGGAAATCTGATGACTCTCTAGCACTTCCCGGCAACCCCAAACACCCCTAGAATCAACTATCCCCATATGCCCAACATGTCCGAGCAAGCTCACCTCCCAGACCACTGCAAAGGGTTCTGCACAAGACCGAGTGCTCTTAGTCTTTCACAATAACTCAGACTTCCACTCTTATGTAAGTCCTTAATGTGTTTGGACCAAAATACATTTTAAATATAAAATTGCACTTATTTATTTTTTTTATCAAGAATCAACTTAATGAGCTAAACGAAGTGTTGGGAGACCATCAATATTTGTACATGAGGTATAAAACAGTCATTTTATTATATATATTTTTTCTTTAAAACCAAAAACATTGCCGAGAATAATTTTGGAGGCTTCTCAGAGCCATTAAGCATTATCGTCACTCTGTCTCTGTTACCATAGCAATCTGGGAGCATCTATTTCTGTTAGTGTGTCTGTGTACTGCATAACAGAGGCTCGCGATGCACCTGAAGCAAAGCTTCACTTCACTGCAGCTTCAAGCCTAAATTTCCTCCCTTTCAGCAAGGCAGCAGCCAGGAAAAGAATTGAGAGCAAACAGATAAAAAAAAAACTCCCAACAAGCCGCCACAAAAAGAGATAACACATTCTTCCAACATTCCCACCTCTCACTCAGCAGATGTATAAACAAACTATTCTCTGCCAAAATACTCCAAATCACAGTTTTATCCACCCCCTTCCCCTGGATCCAGGATAAAACACCAAATGTCTCTTCCTAATACACAAGCATCAGTAAACCTCAATCACAAGCTGCAACCCACAGCTTTCTGGAGATGAAAATGGCAGCATACAACAGCTGCCAGACAAAGCTGCATCCACACACACCATGCCAGGCTTAATCAAACAGCACATGAAGCTATGATACCTGCCATAATTGATATTAAATATGTCTAGACAAAATAATAATGACATTTGTACTAACTGCCAAACATGGCTGCATCCATGCATACCATATCAGGATTGATCAAAAAGCACTCAAAGCTATGATACCTGCCATAATTGATATTAACTATGTTTAGACAGAATAATAATGACATTTGCACTAGTTGCCAGACACAGCTACATCCATGCACTCCATATCAGGATTAATCAAACTGGACTTGTAGCAGTGATACCTGCCATAATTGATATTAACTATACTTAGACAGAATAATGATGACATTTGTACTAAGGGCTTGCTACTATTATTCAGCTAGGATATACATGATCTTTCTAAATCATACTTTAACTGAAGAAGGCATTAGTCTCCAAGAAAGCATATTTTTCAAAACACTCTACTGTTACTGCTATTCTATATGATGTTAATTTGTTACATTTGAGTCTGAGCTATGATGACTGGTACCTTGTTGAATTAGTTAATTACTTAAAGTATTATAAGTAAAACAATGAAAAATGAACAAGATAAGTATTCATTGAATTCAAGTAGGGAATACAAACTTCTATGTTTATATTATATGTTGCCTTGTTTGGCTTATATATAATGTAAACAGTAACCCATCTTGACCTACCTTTGTTTGTAAAGAATTACTGGACTCTTTTAATTTTCTAAATAAATCAGTACTGTTTCTCAGTTGTTTAAAAAACCCTCCTTTTTTAAATAGAAACAGATAAGTGATATACCATATCAGTTGATACTTTGAGAGATGTAGTTACAAGAGTTATTTTTGGTACAGCTATCTTGGAATCAGTTTTTGTTTCTTCTTTTTGACCATCAATCCAAGGATTTGTTTATTTTATTCTTTTAAGAGTAGGTGCCATCCATTTCATTTCTTCTGGGATAGACACTATATTGTTGTATTTGATTAATATAGTAGCTTCTTCTAAGTCATTAAAGGTTCTCATCTCATTTGCAAAAAATATTTTTATCTTGGCTGGAAAGGCCAGCTGTGCTTTAATGTTGTTTTGTTTCAACAGTTTTATTATTGGCCAGATTTTTTCCTTTGTTTTAGTATTCTGGATTTATAATCATTGTCAAAACTTATCTGGCTTTGATTGTATTTTAAGGGTGATTTTCTCCAAGCAAATTTTAATATTAGTTCCTTGTCCAGAAATGAAAGAAAATGTATCACTATGGATCTAGGTGGAGCATCTGTTGAGTTAGAAGCAGTTTTCCTCAGTGCTTTATGCACCCTTTCGATTACAAATGAAAATCCCTCTTTCAAGTCTAAAAATTCAGGAATCCAGGTTGTTAAAAATGAAATAATGTCTTCTCCTTCAGTGTTTTCAGGCAGACCAAAGATCCTTATGTTGTTTCTCCTTTCCCTGTTTTCTAAGTCATCTATTTTGTTAAGCAGCCATGTATTCTGTTTAAGCAGAAATTCTTTTTGGAATACTTTCTCTTTGACTCTCCCTTCAATGTCATTTAGATAAGTCTCTATATTTGCTATTTTTGTATGGTGTTGCTGTAATAGTTCCTTAAGAGTATCAGTCTGTTTTTGAGAATTTAATTTGAGGTTTTCTAAGTCATTTTTAAAGTCATCTTTCTTTAAAGATAGTTCCTGTAAGGTAGATGTCATCAATTGCAGTTCTTTTTTCAAAGCAGCATCTGGATGAGAATTTCTTGAGTTGTTCATATTCAGTGACTCAATATATCTCCTTGTTACGTGACAAGAACATTTTTGTATATCTCCACTAAAATTGATATTTATGTAGTTTAATAGTTTATCTATAGATTTCTGATGTTTTAAACTTGAAAATAATAAAAAATTCCTAAATTATTTGACTAGTTTATGGAACTCTCAAAATTCATTGCTCTCAGTTGGCCATCTAGGCTCCGCCCTGACAAGATGAGTTTTTTGATGTGTTGTACAAGGATTATGGTATGTGCTCCTTTGAAATTTCTATTTATCATACAGCAACTTATTCAGACACTTTGCTTCATTTTAGCAGCTCTCATCCCCATGTGGCAGATGAAAAACAATATTGAAGGGCATTTGGTAAGATTGTCCAGGTTGGCGTTGAAGAGAACAGATTTTTGAAAGAGTGTGAATTTAACAAATAAAACAATGTTGTTAAACTGGGGTTATCCACAGGCTCTGTTTGGTAGTTGCTATAAAGGTATGAAGCCTGTTAGGCTAAGAAAATATACATACTTGATTAGATATCCATGTAACGTACCTGTAGTGTTGTAATACAATAGTAGAAACATGGACATTAAGGAGATTTTTACAAGGAATTGGTCTTTCGTTTTTGGTACCTATGGATTAATTGGTAAATTTGGTGATGCACCCAGGTTTACTTATAAAAAAGGAAACAAAAAAGTTTTTTTGAGTTTAACAAAAGGTTAAGAAATGTATTAATAGAGGTATGTATAGATGTGGATCCTGCAACCAGTATCAGTTTATTTTAGAATGGAGAACATTAATGTGGCAAGATATCCACACAGTATTATTTCCAATGATAATTTTGACTGTAGTAAAACATTACTACCAGTGATGAAAGTTGTTTAATTAGTTTATGCAAGTCATTTATTAGACTCTTGTTGGAATATAATAATTCATTCTGTTCACACAATTCAGTCCAGTTAAATAAGCTGGTCTGTTCAAAGGAAATTCACTCAAATTTATTTACACCACTTATAATTTGCATTCTGACTCAAGATGTCAACATCTAAATTGGACTAGATATTATTGGAGAAAACTAATACAGGCATATAAGGCAATGAAACATGAAGAACTCAGAATAAGCCTTAATTTAAAAATTTATCAAAATGCTAAAACTCATCATCACAATAATTTAAAGATGTATGTGAACTGTAAAAGGACAAAAGAAAGGTCAGATTACTTAACACAACTCATTTCTACAACTTGGTAAAGGTTACCAATACAAGTTGGAGGGACAGATTACTGAAACTCTAAATTTAGGGAGTCAGTGATTCTAGAGGTCTATTGGCTGGAGCAGCATTATTTAGACACATTCAACTAACTTCTGGGTGTGTGTACGGATTGTCTGTGGATGAAAGTTCCATATCCTCTTATAATCAGCTGATTATAAACTATCATAATCTGGATTTGTACAACTAGTGTTAATTTGTGAAAATAAAGATAGAAATCTTTATTGTGGCTACTGGTTCATATGTTCATGGTGTGTACTAGGCTACTGGCCCATTTGCCTTTGCAAGCCTAGCCCATAGAAGTGGCCTGGCATCGTGCCATGCAGTTATTGTTGTTTATGTGAAGAAACTTGAATACATTACAGTGTCCATTATTTAATCACAGTCAGAGTCAAACATTTGAGGTGTACTCAGAAAAGTGGCTATAACTGGTGGATGTGGTGACATATCTGTGGATGAATATTCCTTACCCTCTAGTCTGCTCATTTAAGCAGTCTGTAAAATAGCATTGCAAGAGTAGTGTGCATTTATAGAAATTAAGTTTTAATACTTTCTTGTGGCTACTGTGTATACTTGTGTGATACAAACTTGAAATACAATAACATGTGACTGTGCCTAGTTAAGAAAGTGGCTATAACTGCTGGGTAGGAGTGAGAGATGTCTGTGAATGAAAATATCTTAACAACATGTAATCTTTCATCTAGCATGGCTAGTGTGTATTTATGTGAAGTAAGCTGAAATAATTTACTATAGCTACATTGTGTTTTGTAAAATAAACCTGGAATACATGACTGTGTCTGAGATGTACTTGTTTAACAAAGTGACTATAACTGCTTAGTCAGGCTGGGGCTTTCAATTGATGAAACAACATTTGCCTTGCCATCTACACATTTTAGACAGTCATTATTCTGGCTTTACAGTAGTGGTATGTATCTGTGTAAAGTAAGCTGGAATGCTTTACTATGGTTACTGTACATTTATGTGAATCAAACTTGAAATACATTGTGGCTACAGTGTGTTTATTTGAAACAAAAACTTTCACTATGTTACTGTGGATACTATTGTTATTATTATTATTATTATTATTATTATTATTATTATTATTATTATTCTTACACATTTAGACACTTGAATTCACACACTCAACAATTTATCTAAAACAGATTGGGGTCTATATTAGAACACAGAAGTCTTAAAACTTTGAATGTTCTAATATCGACCCCTATTCAGTGTAAGCTTAAAATATTGAACATGCAGAACAGCCATTTTTTTCCCAGGGAAAAAAATTTACTGTTCTGAAACACATACACACAACACAAGCACACCAAAAAAACAGCAATCCATTTACATACACTAAAACTCCTACATCTAACCCTACACTAAACTGTACATACACTATCTATCTATTCACTTGCCTTAACCCAAACCCTAACCCTAAGGTCCGTCACTATCGCACACTCACCTCACCCGAGCCCTAACCCTAACTCACCTACCCCATCCTAACCCTAACAACCGTCACAATCGCAAACTTACCTGACCCACGCCCTAACCCCAACTCACCTAACCCACCCCCTAACTCTCACGTCCACACAATCTCACACTTACCTGAACTTGACCCATAACTTTCCACCACAGTGCTGAATATAGCAAAGTGACAGAAACGGCCAACTGAGTTCTTTCCCTAGGAAAAAATTAGGTGTTCTGCAGCATCGCTATTTTCAGTGTTCGCTGAATAGGGTTCGATATTAGAATATTCAAAGTTTCAAGACTTTGATGTTCTAATATAGACCCACAGATTGGCATGCGTGTTGCCTATGGAAGAAAATAACTCACCCTGCTTTCATGATCAAGTTAACCAGTCATTAAATTGTCTTTGAAGGCCAACTGTGCTTAGTGAAAGCAATCTATTTAATACTTTACTGTTTCCATT
>NC_056745.1:1028761802-1028804302 GCF_019279795.1 Protopterus annectens | reverse complement strand
GGACAGTATACTACCATTGGTTTGCTTCATTTATTATATAAACTGTTTATTTGCTATATTAAAAAAAATCATCTTAGATTTAATTTAATCTTAGTGGTAATATAACCCATAATGTGCAGATCTATTTACTTTCACATTCAGTCAGTTCCTTTTGTTTCCCTCTTTTTTCTTTTAATAATTGACTTTTTCAGTTACAGACTAAAGCTATCCATTTGACATTGTAGCTCCAAAGAACACTTCCATCTAGAAAGACCCCAGTGTTATATACCAAAAAGAATTCAAGGTTCAATGAACTATTTATTTTCTGTTGCTTATATACTCATGTGAGGTGAATTGTGGTCTTCCTTCTGATCTATATCAACTCCTACTGTCTGTGACCTCCCTTTTCTTGAAAATAAAAAAAGTCTTAAGTTAATACAAAATATTAACAAGCCCTGATTCATTATAAATTCATTATCCAGTACGTCCCTTACTTGTGGAGCAAGCTTACCCTATATATTAGACAGTCTAAAACATTAAGACATTTAGTTATTTAATTGTAGTTTCTGGACAGTGTTACTCTCACTAGGCCTGTGGCCTATTTCGAGGGAAAACCTAAGGTGCTACATGGATTAAGGGAAATGTGGGCATGCCTTTGCATAAATTCCCATTCTAAGCAAATGATACAGTGATGGGACTTCCTGTTTGAAGTTATGAGGGGTTTTAGTCATATGTACCTAAAACATTTTCAGAAGGTATAGTTTGAGCTTTCAAGTTGCTGTTACTTTGGATTCTGCTGTTGTAGACCAAGTAACATTAATGAATGAAGATTGATTGCCTGATGAATTATTAGTCCAGTTGATGGCTGAAGTAAATGGTACCAGTATGTATTGTGCTGGATTACAATGTTTTTGTCTTTGAGGGGAACTACTATTAGCAGACCTCTGGCCAATTGGGAAGAAAAATATGTACTTGGAGCAGTGTGTTATTCCCTGGTGAAATTTTATCGTCGATTTGTTGACGATTTATTTTTATTATTGGCTGGGGATGTAGAACAATTAAGATCATTTGTGCAATATTTGAATGAGAGCACCCCCTTTTACAGTTTACCATAAAATATTCAGCGGAAATAATTGATTTTTTGGACAAACAGATCTTTAAAGATGTCATTGGTGATATACAAACTAAGCTACATAGGAAAGAATGTTTTCGTCCCACCTATGTCCATCACATCAGTAAGCATCCTACATTTGTTTTTAGGAATGTCCTTAAAGGACAAATCCTAAGAAGTAGTAGATTGACAGCAAGAAATGAAGACTTTGAAACTGGATTGAAATAGATGGAAAAGGAATTTTTAATGAGAGGTTATAAGGCGGAGACATTCAGGTGTTGCAATAAATAGTTAGAACTGATAGAGAGAAGCAGGGGAGACCATATTTTGCACCTTTACCATCAAAAGAAATAGAAAAAAGGGATACATGTAATGATATGATTATCTCCCTGACCTACTTTAGTGATTATTTACAAGTGAAGAACATCATTAATAAATACTGGCCACATGTCTACTAGTTGATCCAAAAATTGCCATGTTGGTGGGCCCTAGACCTAGATACAGCTATAAAATAAACAATCCTTTAAGCATAGATTTTGTTACCCCAAACAGAATATCAATAAGGGAATACAAGACCAAGAAATGGACACAGTGAGATGTAAGAGATGTGCTTTTTGTAGTTTTGTACAAGAGACAAATGCTTTTATACATAACTCTCAGTAGCACTAGACATACAGTCAATGTGCATGCAGATTGCAACACTAAGAAGTTGATCTATTTTAGCCCACTGTGTTCTCTGTAAATCATTTTATGTGGGCAAAATGAATAGGTGGTTGAGGGAATGAATTAGAGACCATTCATACTGTGCAAATAAGGGGTTAACATATAATGCTATAGTGAAGTATATGAGTATTGCAGGAGATGGGTATGAGTTTATGTTCATGGCCCTTGATGTCATTTATGAGGATGTTAGTCAAGGAGATATAATTAACAAGACAGAACAGGGGGAGTTATCCTGGATCTTTAACTTTAGAGCACATCAAGATCCAGGACTTAATGACCACATTTCAATTAAACCAGTTTTGAAGGGATGTAGGCTAAAAAAGAAATAACCGTCATAAAGTAATATGTTATTAGATGTGTTCATGGATATGTCTCCTCTATATGCACAGCCTATCTACTCATATTTAGTAAGCACCTGTTACACAGGGAAGATAGGTGTTTTTAAGGGGTCTACCTGACATTTCCAAATTTTCAAAATGCTGACAATCATATGGCCAACACCATATGATCGAAATTTGAAATGCCAACAATGTGGAACTGGCATCATAGTACAGTGCGGAATGGAAAGATTTCCATTCCTGCATTGTAGTGCTATCTCAGAGTTGGTATATTAAAGTTACGGATAGGTGCGGTGGAGCCCCCCCCCGCTAGCAGTGTAAAGAAAGTTTTTTCTTTCTTTTTTTATGGTCTACTTCCATTGTTGACATTTCAAATGTCAATCATATGGTGTCGGCCATATGGGAGTCGGCATTATGAATTTTCGGCAATGTGAAATAGATCCGTTTTTAAGATGTACCAAATGTTTTTTAGAAGTTGTATTATCATTAGTATGTAATTTTTACAATTTGTTTTCTATATATATATAGATATATATATATATATATATATATATATATATATATATATATCTTAGATTTAGCATTTGTTAGCCTTTGTCTAAGGTTTTATCACTGTCTATATTAATTTCCTATGGCTTTAAGCTGATGGATGAGGGACACCCTTAAGAGAAAGAATGACTAATATTGTTGCTTAGTAAGAGAAATGCACTTATAGTCGTTGGTCAATAGCAATATAACTTCAACATGTACTTTTAATTGAAAGTGATCTGATGAAGCAATTCGTATTGTAAAAGCTCTTATCCTGATATTAAAGTATTTTTTTTTATTTGGAGTCTCATATATTTTTTATTCTACAGCCATGTTTCAGCTTTGGTGAATTGCTTTACGATATATTTTTTGCACCTAGCTGTTAATTGCCATGGTTTCTAGTTATGTTTATTAATAACGAATGAAGGTTGATTGCCTGATGAGTTATTAGTCCAGATGATAGCTGAAGTAAATGCTACCAGTGTTTATTGTCTTAGAACTGGAGTTATAGCTTGGATAAATTTTTACAGTTCATTCTTCTGCCAAGTCCAATATTTTTCTGCATTCAGAGTAGAGCAGCATTCCCATAAACCTACAAAAAGTGATAGATTAAGGGAAGAAATTGTATAAAGTATATCTGTGCAGCCCAAGGAAGAAAGCATTTCAGGTAAGTCTCCTCATTCTTATGCTACAGGAGCTCCATTTCATATTTCACTTGTGGCAGACAAAACTGCACAAATTGTTCAGCACCACTGTAATAGAAGTGTTATCAGTGTCACTTAATGATAGTAAGAGTACAAATGGACTTCTGTGTGGGATACTGTTGTTAAACCCTTAGACATTTCTGCTGCAGATATTAAGCTCATTATTCATTTAGAGTTTACATCTTTCCTGGACATGTGTTTTTTGACTCCTTCAGTTACTGATGATGTCACGGATGCTTTCTTTGCTAAAAGTGCTTGCAATCATGGCTCCATTATGATGTTGTTGACCCTTTTGTTTCAAAAAGAAACCAAGTCTTAACAGTTCAGAACTGATGTTTCAGAGGAGACTGGTATGCACAGATTTTAACATCCTCACCGTAAAAGATTTGGGTCATACAGGCACTTACTTATTAATGGCTGTGAAGTTTTGGCAGAATTGCAAGCACTATGCCACTAAATTATTCATTTGAAAAATGTAAGTAATGTTTTTGGTTGCTATTATATGTACTCTTACACATCCAAGACTTTTTGGGAGTGGTGGGGGATAATAGTCACATTATCCACATTTGGTTTTAAATGTCACTGTGAACTGTGTGTGGAGAAAGACATAACCGGCTTAACTGCACCTCTTAGTGTAAAAATTGTGGCAGTACTGAATATTTTTGGTTTGATAGCTATCAAGACAACAGTAAACCTATCTGCTCTCCTCAGGATTGTGTAACTTTAACTGAATCCCCTGATAATAATGCTGAACTGTCTTTTTTTCCACTAGCTTCAGTTGGTGTTGCCTCATGGTTATCTACAGTTTCAGTTACTGTGAACAATTCTCTTGTCAGGATCAAAGTATTTGGGGTTCCAAGAAAGATGATGAATTGTTTACAGCATTGGTGAAGAACTCTTCAAATTTAAAGATTTTTTCACATGACTCTTTACTTAAAATGTTATGTGTTCATTGATTTTTTTCCTATTTGCTCAACTCAACACACAACTTCAGAAATATTTGAATTAATTTCATTTCATATAAAATTTATTGCACTTTTAAAGTGAGTCACTCTAAATTTTTATCCTATGATAATAATATGAGGAAAGACCATCAATCCCTAACTTACAGCATGCAAGAGATTTCCCAGATGATGGACACATTTGGACATAAAATTGATAGTATAAAGGAAGACTGTAATAAACAAATCAGTCTGTTGAATGAGATGGTGAAATGGTAGAATAGATAAGGAAGAAGCACTAAATGACTTTGAAGGGAGAATAAAAAAGGAAGAATTACAAACTGAGCTTTTACTGAAACCAAATACGTTGCTACTTGAGAAAGTTGATGACCCTGAGAACAGAGAAAGAAGGAATACTTTAAGAATATATGGCAACCCTGAATCTATGGAAAGTGACAATATGTTTAATGTCCCGTCTGCATGGATACCAAAAGCTCAAAACCTTCCAGAAGCTTTTACCCATTGCAATGAGAGAGTACACAGATCCTTGTATGCACTTAATATGAAAAAGGAGCACATACTGTGTCTATTATTGTTCAATTAATCTCTAATGCAGACATCTTGCTCTAAAGACTGCATGACCTAATCCACCTATTAAGAATGGGAATGATTCAGTTAAAGATTGACAATGACTTTTCTAGTAAAGTTATTGAAAAGAGGGAGCATTGTTGTCCTGTAATTAAGGAGTTAAAGAAAAATAACACCAGGTACATATTCTTTTTCCAGCCAGACTGAAAATATTAATCCAAGATGGCCCAAATCTTTTTAAATGCTTATATGAAGCAATTTCCATTAGATACTTTCTTCTTCATCATTTGAAACAAAAAATGATTTCAACTAAACCTAAGAAGACAAGGTAAAAGATTACATTGAAAAACTTTAGGAATTAATAAAAAATTAAAGGACAAATAATCATTAGATTTAAATTTATTCTTAAAATTGTTAAACGTATATATAACATTATTGCTTCTCCTTTAAGGAGATGGGTATATTTTCATTGTTATAATTTCTATTAGTCTAGTAAATATGCTTATTAAAGAGCTTGGTAAAACCTTGATTCTCTCTCTGCTTCTCATATCCCTTTTTAGCTATTTATTATTTAATTTCATTAGTTTGCTTATGTTGGTTTTCCTTTTAAATTTTAGTTTGGTTATTCAGACGCTAACTTTATATGGCATTCTTTATTTCTTGTTATGTTTAAGATAAAAGTATTTTCCACATATTTAATGGACTGCAATAACATACTCTGTAACTTTAAATTTAAATGGTAAACATGGAAGGATACATTTACCGTTGCCTATGCTCATGCACGACTCATTATTAGTTATTAGTTGTCCCTCTTTATTTTGTTGTGACTGCTCAGTTCTTTGAGCTCCCATGTAGTAATCCAGGTGATTGCATTGCATTTATGCATTTTCATGGTCTGTATCATATCTAATATGGCAGCATTCTATAATATTTTTAAGTAGGTTCATAATATTCTATATTCACCTTAGGTTCACTTTATTAAATATTTACAGTTCTATGTATTTAATGACAGAAGTTTACCTGGATTTTGCATGACTGAATGTTAATGTTGTCAATATTTTTTGTTATATTTGTCAGTGGCATAACAGGTATCATACTTACCTTTCTTTGTAATATATAACACTTATGAGTAATTTTAATTAAGCTGGATTCCAGTTTCTTGTTGACTATAAATTTTAATAATTATACATTCAAATATTATTCATGGCATTAATTTAGAGTAATTATTTTATATATATATATATATATATATATATATATATATATATATATATGGGTCTACCTCATAAAATCGACAGACCATTTGATCGACATTTATTTGGTCGAGAGCTCATTTGGTCAACAACCAGTATTCAAGGCAAAAACCTGGAATTTGCCCCCCTCTGCAATGTTGTGTGACCCTGGAGTTGATATATATAGTTGGGGGGTGTGGGGGGAACAAAATGTGTATTTTTTGTTGTATTTTCATGTTTTAAACGGAAATAGGGTGCCCCCCCACATCCCCCTAACTATATATATCAACTCCAGGGTCACACAACATTGGGGAGGGGGGCAAACCCTGTTAATTGCCTTGACTACTGGTTGCAGACCAAATGAGCTGTCGACCAAATGAATGTGATCAAATGGTCTGTCGATCTTATGAAGTAGACCCATATATATATATATATATATATATATATATATATATATATATATATATATATATATATATTTATATATATATATATATATATATATATATATATATATATATATATATATATATATATATATATATATTTATATGTATATAGGTCTACTTTGTTTCATTGAAAACACACTTCATTGAAACTCATTTCATTGAAAACTCATTTCAGTGAAAATCAATTGCCTGAGCACAATTCACTGAAAGCTCACTTCACTGAAAACTCATTTGACTGAAACTCATTTCGTTGAAAGGTATATGCCATGTTCCCCACTGTAGTGTCATCCTGGAGTTACTATATATAGTAAGGGAGGGTGTGGGGGCATAGCATCTTGGGTCTATATCACATAATCAAAGCATCAAAACGCAGAATGCCAAAGCAGCAAACCCAAAAGTACGAATACTGAAAACTCTAAACCCTCATAACAGCAATTTTTTTTCTCCCAGGGAAACAAATTTCTGTTCTGATACAAAACGCGGAAACACACAAACACTTTATACTGTTACTAATGAGGAGGGCAAAGCCCCACACACCCTCCTACTTCAATAAACCAACTCCAAGATAGCACCACAGTGGAGGAAATAGCAAAGCCATGAAACTGGCCCATCAAATTCTTTCCCTGGGAAAGAATTTGATGTTCCAAGGCTTAGTTATTTTCAGCCTTCAGACTTACCAGTTCGATGTTTTTGCATTTGGAGTTTTAACAGTTCAGTGCTATGATATAGACCCTAGCCCCCACCTATTTTAAACACTGGAAACCATAGACATGGATACTTATAAGTTAAATGAATAACTCTTTCCAGAAGATAATATATACCCAAACTATGTGGGGGGCAATGCCCCTCTACACTCCCCCTTACTATATATACTATAACTCCAGGATTGCACTAGAGTGGGGAACAGGGCATATACCTTTCAATAAAATGACTTTCAGTCAAATGAGTTTTCAGTGAAGTGAGCTTTCAGTGAATTGTGCTCAGACAACATATTTTCAGCGAAATGTGTTTTAAACGAAATGAGTTTCAGTGAAATGTGTTTTCAGTGAATTGAAGTAGAACCATATATATATATATATATATATATATATATATATATAGATATATATATATATACACACACACACACACACACACACATATATATATATATATATATATATATATATATATATATATATATATACTATATATATTTATAATATATATATCTATATATGTATATATATATATATATATATATATATATATACATATACATATACATATATGATACATGTGTGTGTGTGTGTGTGTGTGTGTGTGTGTGTGTGTGTGTGTGTGTTTGTATATATATATATATATATATATATATATATGTATATATATATATATATATATATATATATATATATATATATATATATATATGTATATATATATATATATATATATATATATATATATATATATATACGGTTTTATATTATATTTCACAGACAGCTTCAAAACAATACATTTTAAACCATAGACATGCATACTTACAACACCACTGACTCTTTCCAGAAGACAATATATATACCCAGTGTGCGGGGGCTGTGCACCCCACACCCTCCTCATTATATATTCTAACTCCAGGTTCACACTTCATTGGGGAAAAGGGCATATACCTTTTTCTTGCCTTACAGTACTCTACACAGTGCCAGTACTTCACTTCAGTGAAATCAGATTCAGTGAAATTAGTTTTCAGTAATTTGAGCTTTTAGTGATTTGGTCAGGGTGAATTCAAATTCAGTGAAATGAGCTTTCAATGAAACAAAGTAGACCCATGTATATATATATATATATATATATATATATATATATATATATATATATATATATATGGTTCCCATTCAGAAGCCTGAAACATCATAAGCCTGAAAATCAAAATCCTGAAACCAAAAGCCTGAAAATTCAGAATCCTGAAAACGCAAAATCCTGAAAGCCCAAAATCCTGAAAGACCAAATTCCTGAAACTCAAAATCCTGAAAACACAAAATAGACATACTGATGTCATTGTGGCTTTGCTATTGTTAGCCCTGTGGTGTTAGGTCATGCGTTGGGGTCAGGTAAGTGTGGGTTGGTTTTATTTTAGGGTTAGGTGGTTTAAGTGAGTTAGGGTTAGGCGCAGGTTAGGCATGTATGCAATAGTGACAAATATTGGGGTTAGGGCGGTTTAAGTGAGTTAGGGTTAGGGGTCAGGTGAGTGTGCGATAGTGACGGACCTTAGGGTTAGGGTTAGGGTGAGGGTCAGTTGGTAGATATTAGTGTCTTTATAGTGACATATTAGCATTATTTGTGTTTTCAGGATTTTGAGTTTCAGGATTTTGGTCTTTCAGGATTTTGGGCTTTCAGGATTTTGAGTTTTCAGGATTCTGAATTTTCAGGCTTTGGTTTCAGGATTTTGATTTTCAGGCTTATGATGTTTCAGGCTTCTGAATGAACCATATATATATATATATATATATATATATATATATATATATATATATATATATATATATATATATATATATATATATCAAATCTGTTGATATTCCACCAGTTAAAATATTTACTTTCTTATATATAATTAGTTGATTCTCGACCAGTTAGAATATTTACTTTATTATGATACTTTTTTGGAAGAATATTAGCCTGTTTATGTTACTAGACAAGGCTAGGAACATAGTATCCACTGGTAGTTGGGTGGATCTTGACACACATTCAATAAGTTGCTTTAATTTGTTTTTTACTTTGGTTTTATTTAAGATTATCTATATATTTGTAGAACTTAATATACTCATTTTGTTTATTGCACATCTTCATGACCCTAACAATTCATATAGGATATTAAAATGTGAATTTGTTAAAAGTGCTTTCTATTAATATCAGTGGCATTAACATTTCTAATGAAATAAAATCCTTATTCAAATACTTAAAACTTTATAAATAAGACATTGTTCTTTTACAGGAAAGTTACCTATTAGAAAAAGATCAATCATGTTATCAGTAATGAAAATAAATTAATTGAAGCTTCATCATTTAATAGCAAGAGAAGAGGAACTATTTATTTTAAGGAAACAAATATAATTATGCCAAAAAATCCTTTATTCTTATTCAGTTATGAAAAGAATGCTTGCCTTAGTTGTCTTAGAATTTAATTTTAAATAGTTTTTACAATTTTAATCTGTATTGCTTTCCAAGTATGGGATCTAAAAATGGTCAAGGATCATCTAAACTTTATTTTCCAAAATGAAAGGTAGTTTAATTCTTGCAGGTAATTTTAATTATGTTCTTCATAGAAATGCACGAGTGCTTTAAGAAAACCCAGAATTACAGGTACAACTAAAGCTTTGATAAACTGGGCTAATAGTTTGGATCAAAAAGATATAAGAATTTTTTTTTGAAAAATTGCTCATTTTTGTAGTCATTATTCCTATGTTTTTTAACTCAAAAATAGATCAAGAGAGTATTTGTTCCCTTCGATTTACAGTACAAATTATTAGACAATGATGTTTCATGTCCCTTAAATGATCATAATTCCACTTCTTTTAATATTTTAGTACATAATTTAAATAATATTTTCAAGAATTCCAGTTTATTTAACTGAGCAGCCTGATTTAAAAATGTGGTTATTGAAAGAAATAGACAAGTATGTGGTATTAAATAATTATAAACAAATCAATTACACTATTCAGTGTTATTATTTTAAGATTCATATATTTCCAAAAATCAAAAGTTGGTGTAAAATAAAAATTAAAAGCAGGATGAACAAAATAAATTGTTAAAAGGAAAGTTAACAGTTGAAAACTTAAGTTTCAAAAAGATAATAGAGAGAGAGAAAAATTAAGGAAATAAAGGAGTATCAACAAATATTGACTTCTAAAATTGAACTAGCTTTAGAGAAAGTTAAATTAATTTCTTATGCTACTACTCCTAATGGTCTTTATAGATTAGTAAATAGATCAAAATTAACTAACAAATCTAATCATATTAACTACTTATCGAATGAAGAACCTGGAGAAATGTCATCTGATTTATAACACATACTAAATAATTTTAATAATTATTATTAAAAAAATAAATACTAATAATTTAGATCTGGATGAGGAAAAGTCAAAATAATTTCTTTATAATCATATTAAAAATAAATCATTAGAATCCAATATTTTAATTAAAAAAGATATATCTTTTTTGAAATTAATGATCAAATAAAAAAAAAACTCAACAACAATAAATTGCCAGAGCATGGTGGTTTGATTCCTGAAATTTATAACTTATTACTTCACAATTTTCTTATTTTTTTAATATTTGCATGTCTATTCAAAATGGTAATACAGTTCCACCATCACAGAAATATTGTTTAGTACTCCCAGTTTTGTAACAAAAAAGGATCCTAATAAATGTACTTCATGCAGAAGTATTTCACTATTAAACATTGACTCTAAGCTTTTTATGTCAATTATAACTAACAAGTTAAAAAAAAAACAATAGACTTATTTGTACACAAGGATCATGCTACCTTCATTTCAAATAGGAGAACATGTAATAGATGTGATGTCATGATGTAGTGCCATCTGTGCCAGGGAGAGAAGGCAGGGAATGAGTACATATGCCAGAATAGCTAGCTGGAGTTTTGTAAAGAATGTTATGTTTTTTCACTATCACACTGATTTGTTCAGATGTTTGACTTAAAAATATATTTGTAAAGATACTTATGTTAAAAATGCATCAGTATTAGGTTCCACTGGACAGAAATAATGTATGCATGCATATTAGGTTGTGTTGTTGCAACTGACCAAATGTGTATGTTTATCAGAGGACCCTAGAAGGGTGGAATGTTTGAAATTATGTTATAGCTTTCAGATGCTGCCATAGATCTTAGCAAAGCTCTCTGTGTGCATTGTACCAGAGTCAGATGACCAGAGGTGATGTCATCCTCTAACCATAATCTGGTTTCTTTAAAACTCTCACGGCAGCACTTTGGAACTTGACAGGAAAGATTTCTGACAGGATATATACCTCTCACACATCTGCACAGACAAAGAGAGACATCGTCTGGCTTTTGCTGTGGTACGACACTCAGCACATATCAGCTTGCCTTGCTTTAGTAAGTTGTCAGGGAAAAGTAATTATTTTGTCAGTCAGGGATATTTAGTGAGAATAGTCTAATATTGTTTTCTGCATCTGTGAGAAACTATCCAACTGTATTATTTTTTATATCTCTGTGGTTGAAATTCTGTTGCTTATTGAATTCAGTATGCTCCTGTTTTCTGTTTTATTATTTATCATTACATATTTTTGTACTTTTCATTTTGGATGGTCCTTTAGAGAATATTTTTAATATCTTGAGAGTAGTTATGTGTGTTTTAGTGACACTGTGGCTGGTCCTGAAAGCCTTGCTGCTTTGTTCACACCATTTATATTAGTATTAATTTTACACAGTATAATTAGGTACCCTTTGTAAAAGCCTTAGGATAGCTGACTTGTGGCAGCATGAGTACCTCAGAGTCTGGACAGAAAGGGGCACAACTAGTAAATCTGTGCCAGCTTTTCCCCAGGTGTGTATGTGTGTAAAAACTCACATATCCAAGTGTGTGAGTCAGCTACAGGGAACAGGGACACAGAGCTCCAAAGTGTTCAGTGTGGAGTTTTGTGTGGGCTTGGAGAAAGAAAGAGAGCCCAGTCCCAAGTCTGGAGCATATTCCCTGTGTGCTCTTAAGGGAAATTGTGCTTGGTGCAGGGAGCTGCATCTGAAAATAATATGCGAATCCATCTTTATTCTTAGTGACCATCCATCACCAGAGTCAGTTGTGAGGAATGAGTCTCCTTGATTGCTGGCCCAGAGTAGGGACCCATCACAATAATGTTAAAACATTAACTACAATTATGTATTTTGCAAATTCAAATAAAACTAAGTTATCTATTTTAAGTTTTATTTAGAGAAAGTGTTTACTTTTGTTGGCTGGTTACATCTTTAGATGTTTATTTTTTTTAGAATTTATTAATATGATAAAAATATGCACTTTCATTCTAAGGCTTGTGTTAAGATAGGTTCTGTCATTGCTTTTGACTTTGAAATCATAAATGGTGCAAAACACAGTTATGTTCTTTCTCCTTTATTATTTAATTTACTTATTGGACCTTTGCAGAATATATTATAAGTAATGATAATATCAATGGATTTGAGTTACATTATTGTCCTCAATTTAAAATACAGCATTTTGGTGATGACATTTTATTAACTATTAATGATATAAATAAGTCTTTTCCTGAAATGTTTAAATCTATTTATTTATTTGAAGAATTTTCTTGAATGAAATCTAATGATACTAAAACTGAAACACTCTTAACCAATCAAAATCTAACTTCTGTTCAAACTCTTAGTATTTGACCTTTAATTTAAAAAGCATATTAAGTAGCTGTGTATGTATTTTTAATCAATTTAGTTTTAAATTAAAATGTTTTTATCTTAATTGAAAAGATAAGAAAGCAAATTAATAAGTGGAATAAGGTCTTTATTTTTTAAGATATATTATTAATTAAAATTATATTATTAACAAAAATCATATATATATATATATATATATATATATATATATATATATATATATATATATATATATATATAGATATATAGATAGATATATTAAGCTATTTATCTTACTCTAGAATGAATTATAATAAAAATATATGCAAAATATTGTTAAATTTTCAATGGTATCGCTTATGACCTACAACTGCCATTATAGATCACAGCTGATCATGGAATAATGGAAAGTTGAATTTCCAAACATTTTACTTATACTCAATCCTCACTTTTGTTAATATGTTTACAATAGTCAGATAATTCTTATGTTATACAATGCAAATTAATAACATAATGTGTGAAATGTCTAATTTGAAATCCGTGCCCGTATCTTTAGAAATCATAAAAAATATGTTATGAGTTGTTAAAAAATAATTTGAAACCTCTTTAAATAAATTAGCAAACTCAAATTATATTAACCAAATTATAATGTTCTTTACGAAGTTCATAAATAAGAATATATCTTTGAAAATGTTTTCCCTATTTTTCATTTATGAAAGTGAAACTGAACATTTGGTATTGGAATTAAAACTTAGTAGTACTATTTTTGGTTTAACCATCTAGGTGGTTATTGTGTCATATCCATTGACATGATTTTAAATATCTATAATTCAACTGATAATAAAAAATATTAATTAATAAACTTTTGATGACAATACAATCTAGAAAAGATTTGCGGTCTGAAAAGGTAAAAAAATAATTACTCCTAAATTATTCGAATTTTTTTATTAATTATTAGCAGTTGAATCTGAGACAAAACTCCTTCTTTACAAATTGAATAAATTAACATTAAAACTAGAGACCAAATGTAGTAATAAATATTGGTATTTTGTTACTTAATATAATTTAATTGATGATGACAGTTAAAATGTAAGGATCTAATTTTGAGCTCAGTGATGTTTACCTCTTCTTGTGTTTTTTAACAATTTTTACATGGAAATATTTGCATAAAGTTTTCCCATATATTGTTAAAATACAAACATCTAATGAAGTCATATGTTGGAGTTGTAAAAAGTCTTTAAGACTTGACTGGTGTCACTTATTCCTTAGTTACAAAATTAACAAAATGTATAGGTAAGAGTTCAAACACTTACTGAATACTTTATCTGATAGACGTACAGTCTGTTACTCTCAGTTATTAATTAATGCTCCAATTCCAACAAGCACTAAGAAAGAGAACTATTCTCTTCTGTGGACATTACTTGCAATTATACATAAGATAATTACTTTAAATTCATACATTTAGCTACTGTTATATGCCAAAAAAGACATTCAGATTATTTCATTAAGATTTATAAATAAGAATTCAGAGGCTGCATATTGGCAAAAGCTTCAACTATTGTTGGAGAAATACTCTGAGAAAAATTGTGTCTTGATTTGTAAGTGAAGTGCAATTATAATTTATGCTTCATTTATCTTTATTTTGTGTATTTTGTAAATACTAATGTATCTATTCTTTTTGTTGTTAAATAAAAAAATGAAAAAAAAGACTTGAAGCATGTCCTTTACCTGCCTTTCCACTAATACATTTGGGTCTTTTGATAGTCTGACTGTTACAGCTGTTTTTGTAATAAAACAAACACATACTCAAACAAAAAACATGCATTGCCCATCATAAATATAGACAAAGATTTGTTAAAAGTAGAAGAGAAAGGTAGAACTTAGCCTTTTGATTTGTTCCCTGAATATTAACAGTATCTGAAGAAGGGTGAGATGTTTTCTTTTGGCTGTTTGGGTTTTTATTCTTTACTAAGATAATGTTAGTCAGCATTGGTTTGTAAGATGCTCACTACCTAAAGAATTGGCTGATGAATTGAGTTTTTACAGGGATTGATAAGTAGTTTAGTCTAAAGGGAAATATTTATGTACAGGATTTATATTTATAGGATTATCTAGTGGTATTCTTTTCCCTTCACTAGTGTTGTAGCTGCAACCTGTTGTTTTATTGTGTATGTTTCTAAACACTCAGTCATTTATAGTCTTGCATGCTTTATGCCCTTACATTTTCTTTGCCTCTGGAACTCATTGTAGAACAATATTACTTATTCATTCTATCATTATTTCATTTATTTTTTTCTGTCTGTCTATCTATATCTACTGCATTCATTTAGATGGGCAGGTACCAATAAACACCAATCCTTTTTAGGCTCAGCTCAGGTATAAAAACTGCATAAAACAGTAGTAGATAAGCATATTATAACTGATGAGTAAAAAATAGGAGGATTCCATTCTATTTAATATACAGTAGAAAGATCAAAGTTATTTGGTGATTTAATTGAATTAAATCTTTATGTTTATCTGAATGCAGATTATTTGCAATTGCATGCTAGATAATTACTATAAATTGGAAAATTGAGTTTGCTCTGAATTTAAGACTATATAAATTTAGCTACTGTTGCATACCAAAAAGAAACTCAGATTATTTAAATGAGATTGATAAATAAGAATTCAAAGACTGCATATTGGCCAAATATTCTGTTATTGTTGGGGAAATACTCTGACAGTCAACTGTGTCTTGATTTGTAAGTGAATTGCAATTACAATTTATACTTCATTTATGTTTATGTTGTATATATTGTAAATATTGACTTATGTGTTCTTTTTTGTTGTTAAATAAATAAAAAAAAAGGATTGGTGCATATACTATATCTGCCTTTCCACTAATATATTATGACCTTTTTTGATGGTCTGATTGTCAAAGTTGTTTCTGCACCAAAACCAACACACAAACAAAAAATGTATTACCTGTAACAAAGATAATGATTTGAAAAAGATGGAACAGAAAGTTAAAGGTTAACGTTTTAATTTGTTCCTTGAATATTATCAGTATCAGAATTTTAGGCTGATGAATTGTGTTTTCACAGGGACTGATAAGTAATTTAGTCTGAAGGGGGATGTTTATGTTCAGGTATTTTATTTATAGTATTATCTAGTGACAGTCTTATCCCTGACACTACTGTTGTAGTTCAAGAATGCTGTGCTATTTTGGATGTTTCTAAGCACTGAGTCATTTATATGCTTGCATGCTTTATGCCTTTATCTCTTTCACTTATTGTGAAATGTATTTATTCATTATTTCATTTATTTTATCTCTCTATCTATCTACTTATAAATTGTTTAAAATGGAGTAGACAATGATACACATGGAAACTTTTTAGGCACATTTCAGATATAAATTGCACAAAAACAGTAATAAAATAACATAACCAATGAGTAAATGATTAAAACATAGGATGAATTAGGTCTATTCAATATGCAGTACAAAATTCAAACTCATTTGTTGATTTAATTGACAATTACAATAGTTGTATTTATCTGAGTGCAGATTAGTTGGTTAGATTACTTTAATATATTGTTTACTACAGTTAAAGGGAAACTTACTGTAGATAGCAAGTGCTGGTTGACTTTTCATTATTTAGGTTGTTTTTGAGTTGGGGTAACTCCTTTACTTTTCACAAGGGACTTAGAGGGTCATACAATTATTATTTTTCCAGTTCTTCATTAGTAATCCAAAATAATACTTGGCTAATTTATTTTTCTGGTCATCTGGGTACATGTTGGTGATCATGGCTGCAACTGTTTTTTTCCAGGGCCTGATTTTTTTGCTTCCAGGGTTATTCACCTATATGTCCTGCATTTATAATGCTGTTACTTATCTGAGGGATATACATCTTGATTTATGAGTATGCCATTCTACTTTGAGCTAGTAGTGGTTGGACTGGAAGTTAAAATATAGTCATTTGGATTATTCTTTCACCTTAAAAAATAATTTATGCTTCTTACTTACATTCTTTATACTCTATCACCGCAAGTAATCTTTTCTCTAGATGGTCTGTTGAAGTGGAGTTGAACATACTTAGTCTGGTTAAGACTTCTGATTTTCTCTAGAGAGAAACATTTCTTGTGCATGGTAATAAAAGTGAAATTAATAAATTTTGGTCATAACTTTTATAGTGAACATCTGAACATATGAAATGTTTTGTCTCCATGATATGCTGAAGTATTAAAAGGATGGCTTTGCCAGACTTACTGTGGAAGACTACAAATGTTCACAAAGTGGTGTAGATAGGGTGCACTAAGGACCATGATAGTAAAGGGTAAATAACTTATCTCAATCATTCCCAGAATATATTGATTATATACTTAGTTTAGTTGAGCTGATGTGGGCTTTAACTGCTGTTAATAGGAATTCTGCTTTATGTTATAATGGTTTGGTTGCAATTGTTATAGATGATTAACAGAATTAAGAAAGTTAGGGCTTCTTCATATGCTTAATAAATATTATTCTGCCAATAAATAGTATTCTGTCTGGCTTATTTTTAGAAATGTCATCAACATTGTTATTTATTTTGTATGGAAAAAATATATTGATTGATAGTTTTTTCACTATATCTTAACCAATGCTATATACAGTTAAGCAGGTTTGTCACCTCTGTGGCTTTTTGTGTTCAATGGGTATGCATGCCATCCTTTCTTATGCAGCTTATAACCTTGAGGTAGCAGTAAGCATCTTAATCCAGAGTTTTTGTTACCTTCTTATTCCACCTATGCAGATGATGTTATTCTGGTAATGATGTTATTTTAGTCAGCTATGGAGTATATTGCAGCTCATGGGATTACACATTAATCTAACAATGAATGTTTTTTTTTATTTTTTTTCAGTCCTGTACCATTCAAAGTATTTTATTTTCTTTATGTCCAGTTTTACTTCTTGGTATAACGTTTGGCTCCTAGAATGATTTTGTTTTGTTTTGTAATTCCAGACATGATTCTGCTTTTGTATTTGATTAAGAAATGGATTTTATTTAGAGGCACTTTTCATAAAAATGCTTATCTTCTTAACACTGTATTAATGAATTGCTTTACTTATTTGTTTTGCGTACCTACTTGTTTAGAAAAGAAAGTTTGCTATATTTTTCTTATTCTTGATGTCTAACTTGAACCCCATAAGAGGAGGTATTATTTATAATTTAGTGTGCAAGGAAAGGTTGGCTCATTTGAATCTGTTGTATACTTTGTTTTCTTTAAATTTTTTTATATTCTCACAACTCTTCACTGTAAAGTCACTTCTCTACTTGGGCATGTTTTGATGTTTAATTATACTTCTGTTTGGGGCTCCTACACTTCTGTAAAGTTTAAGAGGGAGAGTTGATGTATTTTCCTTATGATTTTATTAGTATGTTAAAACTTAGGAAATTGCTATCATATAGTTTGGGAGGGACAGGACAGTATGATGCATTTTTATAATCAAGTGTTTTTTATTGATCCTTGGGAAAACCTGGATAATAAATTCTGTCCGAGTCTTCATATATGGCAAACTAAATTTAAGAAAGTCCTTGAATGGCATTGTTTCATCTGGAGACATTTTGTGGAAGTTACATTTTGAAGGCAACATGCTTTATAAACAGCAATCAGACTGTGTTTGTTCACTGGCAAGCTGCTATATTGCAGACACCTTCTCACGTGATTTCATTTTTCTAATACAATCTAATGGTTTTGTAATCTAATTAAAGTGAGCATATTTTTCATTGCTTTTATTATAATGTTGGGCATGATTTTGTATGGGTATTATGGTACTGTTTTAATTAATAGACATTGAGGAGATCCAATGATTTAAAACAGGATATTAGTATATCACTGAAGAAATTCTTATATTGTGTTCAGCACTATTGTTGGGGTTTATGTTAAATGTCATTTTTTTCTATTTTCTCTCTCTCTTTTATTTTATTTTATTTATTTATTTATTTAGTGCTGTCTTTGTTGTATGTTATATATTTTACCATGTATGCATTTTGTATTTTTTGTTTATTTAATACATTTTAACCTGTCACAATTCTTTTTGATAAGTGCCATTGATCTTTTATATCCACCTGTACTGCCATCCCCTTAGGCAGATAGAGGATTAATGTTTCATTTAAACAATCACACATTTAGGAATGCTGCATCCCTCTTTATGCTACATTCTTGAATGCAGTATCAGTAATGGACAATGAATCCAAGCACTGGTTTGGGAAATCAGTAATGGACAATGAATCCAAGCACTGGTGAAGGAACTAAAGCCACAATCTTCTGATCTTTCAGTAACTAAGGCAAGTGTGCTTAAATTTAAATTAGATGAGTAGGTGAGATCCTAGAAATGCATTACAGAAGTCAAAGGCTACAAACTTCATGCTATTGCCAAGCTAAATGTTATCACATCTTGATTTTCCCTCTTTCTTCATTGCTGCTATTTCCCCTACCCTTTCTCCATCTTTTATTTTCTTTCCCACTAGCTTAATCCAAGCTGACCATATTCTCTCTATATCTCTCAAACTTTATCTACCTCCTGCAGTCATCTTCTGAACTATTACCTTATTCATAAATGACTATGCCTAGAAGAGATAATACACTGCTGGATTACTATAAACCTATGAAACTATTAGCCTATAAATACTTTTCCCATGCCTAAACAAGAAAAGTGACATCCTGATCTCCCTGTAGACAAATGTATGTAAAGCCATTTGTTTCTTGTTTACTTCATATTTCACTTAAACATTTCTTTATCCCTTTCTTAAATGCCAGAATGTCATGCCTATATACATATAGCCCATATTCATTTAGCCAGTTAATAAACCAGTAATATAATATGTTTATCCCCTTCTAGCTACTATAGATTTTTACCTGACTGACATGAGCATTGTCAACATGATGTAAACACTTTATCATTGCTTCTTTTAGTCTTTCAACAAAGTTATGATGCCTACCCTATTATTTTGGATACTTTTACCATTCATTTGTACTAATCTAAATTGATCTCCTGGGGAACTACCCTCAGTATGTTTAACATTTGATTAAAAGAGCTTGCTATTAAATGTAACCTTAGGTTATACACAGTAAAGAATGTTAAACCTGTTCCTGGATGTGCAACCTTCTAATTTTCTGTTCCAACATCACTTTTCTGTCTTTTTCTAAAACTTTACATATCCCAATCACAGCTACATTCAGCAAAATTTTGGTTAACGTCTAATCTATTTTTGTTCATATTATCCATATCTGAAGAAGTTCTCCGAACCTACACAGTGATGTAGGATTTTTCATATCAGGTATTCTGGATGAGGAATTACTTTGAAGTTATAGTCCTCTTTCCTGTAAAAACTTGTAGACAGCGTGGATCCCGGTTGTGATTGTAAGTTGGCATATTGTGAATAAAGACAACTGTGGATATTTTTCTTCTGTTTTTGCTCTTTTTCAAAGGAGAATTGACCTCTGAGATAGTCTATATAGAGATAAGGCACATGGCAGTAAAGCCTACACATAGGATGCAAGAGACTTGCATCCTGAAAAAAAAAATCACAACTAAAAAAATTCCCCTTCCTCAATTATCAATATTCACAGCATGCTGATTTGCACCCACAATACTAAGACAGCCAAAGCTGCCATCTTGCAGCTGGGTATGCAGTTTGGTTTGGGCATACATGAGACTAAATTAATGCATCATCACTACATATGTTTATAGAGTCAATGATTCATAGATTCATACATTGTTACTATGCTAATGACCTAGGGGGTCTTTCTAAGCCTAGCCAGGTTTTCCCAAAAGAATAATGATGTCCTGTATCCAAACAGGACATTGAGGGCCAAGCATTTATAAACTAACTCTGTCCATAAGGGACATGGGTATCAGACCCAAAGTAAATTTTACATTTCCCATCTACTGGTCTAGGTTGCACTTAAACTGAGTAATAGACTTACTCAGGTTCACATGGATGGGAAGCCACCATAGTTTGGGCATCTCTGGGATACTCATCAGTCTCTCCAGCATGTACTGTTTAAGTCACAGACAAAATTTAAGTTTCCTAGACCTTGTATTTCTGGTACTGTTTGACTTACAAATATGCAGCAGATTCATAAGTGAAGAGTTTGGGATGCCTTATAAGCCAGGCATAGATCACCACTCAGCAATCTATATGAGACTGACTAGAGGGAAAGGGTTTTAATGCACTCTGCATAAGACAGGTTTGTTACACCTTGTATTTTTTGTAAGAATCTCTGAGGCCATTCTAGTTGCTGCATATGCCTGGTCAGGTACATACCAAAGGGAGCAGTTTATTATTGGTGTGATAACAGTAGGATAATGACCTCTTTGGACATAAATGCCATGACCTTACTTATAAGTTGTGCAACATGAAATAATTTTCTCATCACTGTGGCCACATGGTGGTCGAAGTTAAGGCTAATGTCTATGTGTGTAAACAGATCCATAACTATTGGGTCAACTCTTAGGAGCGTATTATCAACATAGTAATTATCCAAGATGGTTGACTTCTCAGTGGGTACAGTTATGTATTTCTTAGCACTGAGTTTAAGATTGTGGCTTTGGCACCATTTGTTAGTCAGAGATAGAACTTGTTGAAGAATGCTAGTGCCTGGAGGGGAGGCGATGATAACCCCCAGCTTGTAATCATCTGCAAACTTAGTCAACCATAAACCTTTAACATGTGCTTCCATTTCAGAGAAATAGAAGCCAAAAAGAAGCAGGCCCAGTATCAAGGTGGACTCACCTAATTTGACCTCCTGGGTCCAATCAATGAGCCAGTTGGCTATACAGCAGGTGATAAAAAGATTTATATCTAAAGCAGTGAGCTTGTCAATAATGCCTGAGTGGGATATTGTATCAAAAGCCTTAGCCAGGCTGAGGTAAGCTGTGTGCACAGTTTTACCTTCATCCGATGCTTTGGTGACCCTCTCAAAAAGTCCACCAGACCATCCTTTAATAAAGCCAAACTGTGATGGGTCCAGCTTTTGCAGGTTACCTATGTCCTCATTTATCATATCTATGATGATGCTTCCATGGTCTTACATACGAGGCTGGTAAACTTATGGGCCTGTATTTATCTGGATCAGTGGTTGGACCTCCTTTGTGCAGGGGAATGTAGCTATCTTCCATTCCTTGGCCATAAAACCTGACTGAAGGCTTCAGCTGAAAAATGATTCAAGTGGACCAGAGAAGTCATGTTTCATACTATTTATTAAACATCCTAAAATGTTATCAGGGCCCATCAATGCAGTGTTTTCGACCTTGGAAGGTGCATTGATAACCTGTTCCCAGGTAATGATTGGGGGAATTGTGGTGTGCAGTATTTCCTTTGGACTATCATGGGAAGAGTGGGGGTTAGAATTGGAGATGAACCTGTCAGGCAGAAGGTTGGCAATATCCTCCAATTCAGTGTGGGTGATGCCATTTACAATAAGTTCTGTGCATTGCTGTTTTCCCTAAGGTTACGGACATAGCTGTAGCAAAATGACAGCATTAATTCTACTCAGTTAGAAGTTATTTCTATATTATAATCATGTTTTCCAAAAACATTCTTCATTGATCAAGCTTTTCTAGTAGCACATATCTAATCGTGTGGTCTTCCTATCAGACCATATTGTGGGTAATACTGTGCCCCCTCATGAATGTACCTTTTTTCATGATAACATAATTATGGGCTAGAAGCACATTATTTGCCAGAATCAAGAAAAATTGATCTTTTGCGTAATAAATATGAATTTAATCTAATTTGTGCCTTACTAATTAACCGGCAGAATGCACAGTTATAGCTGTCATAGAAGGGATAGCATAACCACAGCCAACATTTTAGGCAAACGTTTAAACTATATATAAAGAAAGTTAGTGGCTGCAAATAGTTTTGTAGATGGAAAATGTAGCTTATGTGCAGTGGCAGCTGATGACTTCAAAGCAAAAAATGGGTGAGATGGTTGTAAGCAACTGAATGAGTGGGGATAACTGCAATGGAGTAGGGCTGCACTAAAGCAGATCAGTAACAATTTACCCGTGATCAAACAACAGCTGGGGTTAATCACTTTCATCCAGACACTGCTTCAGGTTCCATTCATTTTAGTCATCTTACTAACTATGTATACTTCAGATGTCCAATTCAATCAGTAGGGCTGATCTTTAGTGAAACAGACCCCTAGAAAAGGACACAATGGCCCAACTACACTGCACACTGGTTCTCCCTCCCCTAAAATGCTGTCGGTTTCTCCCTGGCTTCCCCAATCAATCTGATAAGTTACTTTCTGTGGTTTATTTCACAGGTTGTCTTATCCCTAAACATTTTTATCCATCATTTCAACACACTCTTATTGGCCAGAACAGTAGGGTAATAACTGTGAAGGAAGTAATTCAGTTAATCCAGGTTTCTGTGGGCAGTCAGGCCTCCAGAAGGCATGCATGCTTCTGTATGTACTAATGTGCATTTCAGAGATTTTTTTGAACCTTTCTATCCATTGATGGCCTGAGAAAAAGCATGAGCAAAGAAAGAAATCCAGTTTTTTCCTTTCTTTTCATTTCATTTCTTTTAAGGAAGAAATATGTTGTATTAAAAGCTTTATGATCAAAGTTAACAAACTGTATTTGCCAGAAAAAAGATGCTTCTGGAGATATATAAACCATATATGGAAAAAATTCCTGCCCCCACCCCCAAAAAAAGATAAATATCTTCTGTATAGGTTTCTTGTGTTAAATTGGCATGAAAATAAAAGATTAAATGGTTACAGATATATATTTCAAGTTCTTGCTGTCATACATGTACACAGTGTATGTCCTCACTCCTACTCCCAAGACAGTCACCTTGTTTGTACTCCTCTGATGTTAGATTGGGGGAATATAAAAAGAACAAATGGTAATAGTGATGCATATCAACTTGTTGCTGTAAGAAATATCTAGGCAGCATGCTTCCTTACTCCTACACATAAAAGATAACCATCTGCGAACACATCTGGTGTTTAATTGTGAGGGGGAAAGTGAAAGAAAACATCACAGTAATGATCCAATTTGCTGCTTATAGTCTGCCTTTAAACAAGCTAGAGTCACCTCCTATGTACAACTCTGAGGTTTTATTTTGAGAAAAATTAAATTATTTGTTTATTTATTATTTATTTATTTATTTACCAGGAAATTCCAACTGGACACAGGTCCTTTTTCAGTGGAGGCCCGGGGAGAAAAGCTCCACAGAACAATAAATGAGCAGCAGAGTACATGAAGAACAATTGAATACACATACAACAGCAAATAATACATACTGCAGCAAACATTAGCTATACATACAATATGAAACATAGTAATGAACAGATATACCAATATCTAGCTAGAGGCTAGGAATAAAGGTAGGCTGTATATACAGATAGTATTAAGCTCAAACGCATACTGCTCTAAACTCATATATGTAAATTTTATATACAAATATTGCACTAAACTCAAGCAGATATAAAGCAGAAGCTCCACACGAAGGTGGAACAAGCTAGAAGGGCTAATGGGGTGGAAGGAGAAGATAGAGGAGTAAGAGAGGAGACTGAGTGAGTAGTGTACATGGTAGTGAGAGGAAGCTAGGTGTAAGTCAGTTGGATATGTATTTGGAGTTGAGATGAAGTGAGGTACTTAAGCATGTTATAACAGGTCAGAGAGATTGAGTGAGAAGGGAAAGGAAGGAAAAAGGGTGAGCCAGAGCCTGCAGAGGAAGAAATGCAATGATCAGATGGTGTGAGGCAAGTTGGCTAGGGGAGAGGTAGGGGAGGTAAAAGGAGGGTTACTAGTCAGAATTGTTGCATGGGCATAACAAGAGACTTTTTAAGTGAGTTTTTAGTGCAGTTTTGAAGTGGATACATTTATGCAAACTTTTTTAAAAACTTTTTAAAAAAATATTCACATTAGTCTACACATTTTAAAGTGCTGTGCATATGTAAGTTAATGTCTGAGTGCTCTAGCTTTTAAAAATTAGTTTTTAATAAATTGTTTGTGTCTTTCGGCTTTTCCCGGTTAGGGGTCGCCACAGCGGAACTCCGGTCCGCTAATGATTGGTAGTGGATTTTTACGTACCGGGTTACCAGCCCTGATGCACAACCTTCAACAAAGGCACGCCCCATTCACGTATGCCTCCACACAGAAGACGCTCTAGCTGAGAATCGAACGAAAACTAGTTTTTAATAAATAAAATTGCAAATTAAGTATTAGATGCTTTAGCAGCAAAGTGTAAGGGGCACTTTAAATGCCCTAATTGCTATTAATTACTTAATTGATTTTAACTGTATACATGAATGTGCTTCAGTTGTTTAAAGTTGTCTGAGGAAGCAGTCATAGAGACTGTGAAAGTGCTTATGTTTTGGTATTTTAAATAAAGTATTTGTATCTAGACATGGTGGACAAGGTTCTATATACTTTTGTTTTGGTGTTCTGCTTCTTTTGCAGCCTGTCCTTTATCCAGAACTCTTGCCATTTGGTATTTTGCTTGTGTTTTTCTCTACAAGATCTAGGACATGGCAGAAGGCTTTGATGTTGAGTTGGACTATGTTCCTGTGGGAAATACTGGTACACAGGCACAAGAAGGAAGACTGAATCAGATTCTTTGCTTAGACAGTAATCTGCTGTTTAGCCAGTTTATACTTCCAGATGATCAGACTGTAACAGGCAATCAGGAAGTAGAATTGTGCTTCCGTGAGCAATTTAGAATTTATGAGAACAAAATGTATAGACTCAAATGCCTCCAGTGGCAGACATTCCACATGGAGACATCACTGCATTACAAAATTGTTCCCAGGGGACTAAGAATATTTACAATGCTGACCTATGAGGATACCTTTCCCACTCTGCTCAAAAATGGCAACAGTTAAACCTGCAGCTTAGCTATGACTATATGAAATTATTTATTGAGTTCTTTCAGCTGGAGGAAAATGAATTACAGAAGGAACTCAAGGATTTATATGAACACATCATGGCTACGTTTCTGAGTGACATGGTTATAGACAGAATGGACTCTTTGCATGATCAGATTTTAAACTATGAGAAATTACTGCAAAATATTAAAACAAAGAAGTTACAGTGTGATATGAGTGACTTTCAGAGTGGGAGGGTCTTCTCTTGGCAGAGACAACAGAGAGACCCAACCATCCAGTCAATGAATGCCATTTCTATCCAGCAACATATCACTGTCAATGAGCCTGAACAGCAGAGGAGTGCAATGATGGGTCCTACGAACATGCTAACAATCAATTGCATCAATGAGGAGCAGCAGAATACACCCACTAGCAGTGAGACTTCTGACAAGGAAGTGCATGTACCTGGAGATGGTGTAAACATAGGAGCTAACAGTCCAGAAGCTGAACAGAATGTCACATTGAGTCTACAAGCTGAGGATTTAAGCAGCAATAATAGAAAAAACAATGAAAAACCATTGAATACAGGACTACCCAATTTTTTAGAGGATACAAACTGCAGGAGAGAGACATTAATGCATCTGTTTCAGCTGAGCTATCCATTACCGATCAAGGAGAGATCCAGGAGTCGAGGCAGGAAGGGGTACTCACTGCGTCAGCAGAATATGGTCAACAAACAGAAAATGGTCACCCACAGCAAGAATTTCAAGGTTTGGTCTTAAACCTCTCATCTATACTGTTGACTAGTGCCCAATTGAGTGTACTTGGGAGTGGGTTATCATTTATACCTTCACAAAAGACTAATATGGCAGACATCCTGTAAGAACTGAGAATGTTTGGGAGAACATTAACATTAAAAAACATATGTAAAGGGGATGTTGGTGAAATAATACATTCATTAAACCGAGTACATTTACACCCAAAATGCATCCAATGGTAAATACTTTTATATCAGTATAGTATAAAAAACACTGACGGATTCAACACCCAGAAGCACACACTCACTTCAATCAATTTTCAATCAACGAACTCTTTTATTACATAAAAGACAGACAGACGCTTTTTTCATGCACCTAAAGTGCGAATCTTCACATTTAAATAATTTTTTCCATAAATATTTTATGGAGTATATAAAAGTTAAAGTTTAATTAATTAAAATTAAATTCATTCAATTGTGATTATTCAATCAATATATAAAATATAATTAGTGATGTTGGTTGTGTACATAAAGAGTGTATGCAAGACAAAGTGACAAGTTCATTCGCAGCGCATTTTTCAAAAAAGCAGCATTAATAAAAGTTTCATCAACATAATAGATAAAACATATTAAATGTTAAAATATTAAAATGTTGTATTCCTCAAATCCGTTGTATAATAATAATCATTATATCATATAAAAAAGACTGTATATACTAAATATGCACAGACAAGTAGAGCTTAAAGAAGGTAAGAAAATATATATATATATATATTCTTATATATATATATATTCAAACTTATTTCATAAAATTAAAAATAAAATATTAAAATTATAAATATATAATATATAATATATTTCTAAAAAATTTATAATCTAAAAAAATAAATATACATATGTAATATATATATGTGTATATATATATATAAATAATATTATTATATATAAATAATAAATAAATAATTAAATAAAAAAAATAATAAAATCGAAGATGTGTCTATAAATATATATATATAATAATATATACATATATATATATATAAAATAAATATATAATAAATAAATATATAAATAATATACAATATAACCTGTATAAAAAATATCATGTAATGCATATATTAAACCCATTATATATATTATGTAATGCATTTTGCAAAGAATTAAATAAATACAAAATCTAATATGCTCTATAAAATATTTAGTTCATTTCTAGATGAGTAACAAGGAATACTTTTGAAAGAATCTAATGATGAATAGTTTATATAAATGAAAAATATATATATATATCCTCCTATCTAATACTGGTATATGATTAAGTGAAATACTTTAATTCAAATGTAATACTTGTGATGTAAGCATGCAAATCCATGATAAACCAAATTTTGTTTAATGTCACCATTGTCACCCATTCTTTATTTGAAACTATGTTCCCATCTCATTTGCATGTTTTGTCTCTGAGTACTCTAAACTCATTTTTGATTGTTTTGCTAAGGCATTCTTTTCATTATTCTTCTTTATTTTCTCTCATTCTTATATCATTCAATATTCTTCTCTACTCTTGTTTATAATTATCCTAATTTTTAATTTTGCATATTTATTTTGCCAATTTTATATTAAATAAAATCCATTTTTGTGTTTAAAATTTGTTTATCATTTTTGTGTATATATTATGTTGTTCAAATGTGTGCTACAATTGTACGCACTTGTACATGGAAAGGTACCTACAATCTTAAAAACCCTCTTTTAATTTTAAAATACCGCTTATAAGTTTTAAATTTTTTATATACCAAATTTAAGTTATAACCTAATTTTTAATTCCAATTATATTTTTAATAGTAATCTGGTTGCTCTCCTACTATATTCCTATTAGCTTCTTTCCTAATCATATCCTTATAAATATATAATTATATCTATTTGTATTGTCTTAAATGCAATTGTATATTGCATTATATATCACTTTCTGCTTTATCACTTGTGTTCTTTCTAAATGAAATCTTATTGTTTCTATATGTATCTTTATTGCTCTGTGCTGTTGAAAAACTTTTTCCATGTGTGTTGAAAGAGTTTCTCTTTATATTCCTCGATAAATTTTTTCTCCATATTGTCTAAACTTTTCATTAACACTTGTTTGTTATTGACATTATACTATGCTTTGTTATACGACCTCCTACATATCTTCATTTATTTGTTAGTTTCTATTATGCTCCATTGATTATTCCAGCAAATTTGTTATTATAAATTAGAGTCTTATTGAAATTCATACTTCCTATATAAAATTAGTTTCTATAACTCTAGATATGTTAAAAATATGTAAAAACTAAAAACTTAGTAGATATTCTTAAATAGGAGTGTCATCTTAAAATATTCAAGTACATTTAAATGTTATCAGAATCTACATAAATACATTCAAGTATAAACATCCCAGTGTTATCTTTAATCATCTAATTTAGAATTAAGAATTTAAGTAAAAGTTATAAGTCCCACATATGTAGCAATAAGGAAATAAACCCAACATAAGTTATTATTTTCAAGAATTTGTAAAGAAAAACAAACATAAATTGTTTTGTAGTTCCAATAAACATTGCTAAAGAAAACAATTTGAATTCGGTTAAAAAAAAATGTAAAAAAGTTAACATTCATGTGTATCAAAAAAGACAACTTTAAAATCATCTCTTATAAAAAGGTTTGATCTTTTCTAGGTTATATAGAATATATGCAACCCAATATTATCGTATATTCTAATGAAACTTTTATCTAACTTTAATTATCGATTATATACCAGATATATAGTATTTTAGTTATACATGGGTTTGATACATTTAGGAAATATAATACATTGGGGAAACAATCGTATGATGGAAATATAAATGGGTAAACCTTACCTTCTCGAAACCTGGAACAATCGGATATGAAAAAATCAATATTTCCTTTTATCGAAATATTTTTGGTGGATCACCAAACATAAATCATATAATTAAATATTCAATGTATTCTGTATACAGAAAATAATATCAACAATATTGGTGTAATATGTTTTTGTATCATTCAAAAGTCAATACATGCTTTCAATATATTGTCATGTATCATATGTATTTGTTATATATATTTCTGGTATCATAGTTTATATTATCATCCCCATTATCAGTCTGTTTTTGACTTTATCATACTCAGCTGGTTTTATTATAACATTTTTATAGAATTCTATTCATCTTTTTTTTATATAAATTCTCATTTTATAGAACAATTTATTCCATTTTATCATTTGGTGAATATTTATACTATAGATTCTACAAGACACTTGTACTTCTTCTCAATTCTACCAGTATGTGAAAATAATGCTAATTAATGCTACCCAAAGCACCAACAAATTTTTGTCAATGTTTTGCACCAATTTCAAATTTACTATTATGTGTTAGTATGAAACCTTTATTTTTTATTTATAATGCAGTTTCTGTATTGTTATTTATTGTTCTACTATAAAAATTAAATTAAAATTTTTTCTTTTTACATTATTTCTTTATGATTATCTCTTCTTACTATTTTCTAATTCTTATTTTTCTCATTTGCTACTTCCCCTTGTGTTTTTCTTCTTGGGATTATGTAGCTTCTGACTTGTATTTTCCAAGGTGTGTAATTCTTGCGAGCAACTTTTTGTACGGTAAGGGGCTGTATACTGGGTAGAATTAGAGGTGGTGGTGCACCACTTTGGCGTTGTTGATTGATTTTTGGTATTGATTAGCCCTCATCATCTAGTTCACTCATTGGTTTGTTCCGTGATGTGGCATTCATCCAGCTGTTTATTCTTCATCTTTTTCTCCGACTCATCTTCGATCCTCCACGCGGTGTTCTAGGCATCATGACATCATATTCCTCTATGTTTCATCTACGGCGCACCTTTCATCATGCTCATTGTTCATGCACACTTCAAAATACTAGTTTTGAAAAATCAGGTGTCCCCCTACATCAATCTTGCACTTTTCAGCTTGAGTAGTTGGTAGTCCCGCACACACTAAATATTTTACCTGGAAAAATAATTTATGTAATGACATCAGCTGTACGCCAGATATCCTTCCTAAGTTTCTAATATCCTTTACTCTGGACTTAATTACTTCCAATTGGAGAAATTCTTAAATCTAGATATATGGAGATTCTCATAAAATATTTAAAAAAATTCATTTTGAACTCTAATTTAAGTTACCCTTCCATTCCATGGGCAGTTAGTACTCAAGATTAGCTTAATGTTACTTTTACATCATATTTAAATTAAAGTAGTGCTTGGGCGCTTTGGAGTGAATGTTGTTCCCTAGTTCCAGGTGCTCAACTGTCATACTTTGACCTTAAATTGGCATACATTATACCTCTCACTGTGTTACTGCTTTCATTAAAGATACCTGTAGATCCAGTTGTAGTAAACAGTGAAGTAGGTGAATTCAGATTTACCTTATTATGGACTCTCTGTAATTAAAAGGAACAAGCTCATAATTAGCTCCAAGTGTTAACAGTACTCCAAGCCGGATGAGATTCAGTTAAAATAATAAATGTTAGTAATGGTCCCTCTAGAATCCCTCATGCAGGTGTAAATGATATATATTATTAACACTCCCAATGAGTGTAGTATCTAAAACAAAAAAAAAATGATATGGTTCCATCACACCTACTTCAATTTCCCAAAAAGGAAAACAGACAAAATAAAAAAACACCATAACGCTCTTTACTTATTATTTAAATAATATTTCCAGCGCTTCACACGAAAGTTCTTATTAGTTGGCTCTTATTCAGACAAATTGATTTTCCATGAAATGTGATTTTTCAAAAGCTTTAATTAAATAAACAAATCCATGGAGTATTTACCTAAAGAAGAGCAGTATAAAAATCAATGTTTAAAGACAATTGAGTGTTCACTTAGTGTGATTATTCAATCAACATATAAAAAATAAAATAACACATTGTTTAAAAAGTATGAAAAAATTCCTAAATATACAATAAACATGTTAGTACAATTTAGCCATTCAAGACTTAAAGTAATCAATTATACTAAATGCACAATATAACAAAATGTATAAAAAAATGTTGATGCTCATTATATAATAATAAATATCAGTATGTGACAAACAAATTAGGGAACTGTATGATAATGATACAGGTTCTAGGTATCACAATCTAAACAGAGATGAATGTGATGCTTTAGTTGAACTTAAGAAAATGCAGTCAATTGAGATTAGACCTGCAGACAAAGGTGGGGGGATGATTGTTATGGACAAAGATTTATACATAACAATAATGGATTAGCTGCTCAGTGACCATTATACATATGTAAGAATTAATGGGACAGAGTTGAAAGCTATTACTGATAGAGTGTCCTTTTTGATTTTTGACTTACTTTTAACAGGCATGATCTCAGAAGACATATTCAATTATTTTACGACAGAAGTTCCACTTGTACCTATTACATATGCATTACACAAGGTGATTAAGGATGCCATGAACCTACCAATGAGACTCATAGTCTTGAGTAAGGGTGGAGTGACAGAGGCATTGTCCATTTATGTTGAGAAATGCTTGCATCTGGTGCTAGATACTTACAATCATATATTAAGAGACACTAAGATGTTTTTACAAAAGTGTTATTGCAAGACTGAGGGATTGACGAGTGAATATTATTTTGTGACTCTAGATGTAGCATCATTATTCACGATGATCCCGAATGATTGGGGCATAGACAATATCAGACAATAACTAGGTTCTAAAAGGGCCTACACTGATAGTAAAATGTATTTGATTTATAATCTACTGGACATCATTTTAGAAAATAATGTCTTTGTCTTCAGAGATCAGTATTACGCACAAAAGATAGGCGTAGCTATGGGTACGGCTTGTGCAAATAGCTACGCCAATCTTGTCTTGGTTCACTGGGAACTGACATCATTTTTACAAAACAGTGAATACAATTAACATTTACTGTGGTACACTTGTTTTGTGGACGATATTTTCCTTCTATGGGGAGGCTCTGAACAACAGCTACAAGACATTTTGGGGATACTTACAAACCACCACTACGTTCCTAAAGTTTACATGTAATTTCACCCATGAAAGTATGGATTTTCATGATGTTACAGTCAAGAAATCAGAGGCTAGAACACTGGAAACTAGTTTGTATTTGAAACCCACCAGGAGGAATGCCATACTCCATAGAAGACATATCCACCCCAGCCACATTAATAGAAATGTTATGAAGGGGCAGATCTTGAGAACTATGAGACTGCATAACAATGAAACACAGTTAATAGCAGCTCTGGATAATCTCAGGGAAGAATTTTTAGAAAGAGGATATTCTCGGAATGAACTGGACAAATGTATAGAAGAATCAGTGAAAGAAAGGGGGAACAGAGGGCACGCCTATTTTGCACAGCAGGCGGATTCTGCATCAGACATGAATAGATCATGTGGTGGGAAGATCAGATTCCCAATCTCATTTTCCAGTGACATTAATGTGTTCTGTGAGGTGTTCAGGAAGAACCGGAACATCTTGACAGCAGTAGATGAGCTGAAAGAAGTGTTGGAGGACACCCCACTGTTCTCCTTTAAAACAAAAAATGTCTTAAACAACAGTTATGTTACAAAACACAAACAATTTGTCCACCTATTGCATCTGCAAGACTAGGGACTTACATAGGTTCATAGATTAGTACTAGGCTAACTGCCCTTGTGAGCATTTTAAGCCTAGCCAATTATCCCTTGTGAGACTCAAACCCTGTACCTTGTGTTTGTAAGGCAAACACCTTAACCATTAGGCCACCCTCCCAACCCTGTGCAGAAATTGTGCAGCATGCAAATTCATACATTCTTGCACTACTTTCACACAATAACATAGTCGGACAGCAATTCGTGCAAATTGCTATGCTGACTGTCGAACTAAGAATGCTGTGTATTTTAGTTTCTGCGTGAGATGTATGGTCTTCTATATAGGGAAGACAAACAAAATGTTTAAGGACCGCATATTAGAACACAATAGAGACATCATTAATGGAAAGGAGAATAGTGCATTGGCCAAGCATGTTGAGGCAGAAAGGAGAGACCACACTTTCAAATTCTTTGTTCTAGAGGTTATCAGAGAAGGGATGAGAGGAGGTGATGTGAGGAATAGGACTGAAGCAGCTGAGCAGAGGTGGATCATTAAATTTAATGCAGATGCACCACCAGGTATAAATGAAGCAGTATCACTGAAATCATTTTTTAAAAGCTAGAGCACTCAAGACATTAACTTACACATATACAGCACTTTAAAATGTGTAGACAAATGTGAATATTTTTTAAAAAGGTTTTTAATAAATAAGGTTGCAAATTAAGTATTAGATGTTTTAGCAGCAAAGTGTAAGGGACACTTTAAATGTCCTAATTGCTATTAATTACTTGTTAATTGATTTTTAACTGTATAAATGAATGTGCTTCAGTTGTTTAAAGTTGTCTGAGGAAGCAGTCATACAGACTGTAAAAGCAATTACATTTTGGTATTTTAAATAATGTATTTGTATCCAGCCATGGTGGGCAAGGTTCTATATACTTTTGTTTTGATGTTCTGCTTCTTTGGGAGGCTGTCCTTTATCCAGAACTCTTACTGTTTGATATTTTATTTTAGCATCATGTTAGTTGTTCGTCTAATATGGAATACTGGTTGTCTGCCCAATCACTGGCAGCCCACAAAAGCCACAATTATAAAGTAAGGACACACTGCTGATGTCCACATACAAGGCAGGAGCAGGAGAAGGTCCCAGTCATATCTGTGAGTCAGGTGCCATAAGCTTCCATATCACACATGCACTCAGTCCACCACCACCCCAACAGCCACAGGTATTTCATCAGTCATATCCTTGCTGTTGGGAATGATTGCAGAATCAGCATACTTCTTTTATGGAATACACACAGGATGTAGCATGCTGAAATGGTGTCCCATGCAGGTGTGTCCCTAGCCATAAGCAGTACCATGCACACATCCAGACTGATCCATCACTATGAACTAGGAGGATTGCCAGGAACAACTCATCCACTTGCCCATGTCACCCCATGGGAATCCACTGGCTTGCAGCCTGGTAATATATGAGTGACAAAATTCAGTGGCCTGCATCACTCTCATGTGGCCTACAGGTCTCTAGCAAATGCCCATGGCTCACCCATAGTGCCATCATATGGAAGGTCATAGGGTCCTAACTAACAACATAACACATTAAGCAGAAAACAAATGCAAGGCCATGCTGACAAATACCAGTAGCATAACTCTCCATGTCCTAGTGCAAGAATTGTGGACCAAGACATAAATACTGCTGTGATAAAGGTGAGACTATAGAAATACTTCTGAGATATTGCTCCCATACTGTTGGGAAGAGGATAGAATTACAGAGGGAGGCATAAAAGTATGGGTATCATGGAGTGTGTGACATCTGAAACTCAAATGTCTGCTCATACTTCCCCCTGACTGCAAACCCATGAAGGCATAACCACAAACCTGCTTGTAAACCACAATGTGAAGGGAAATTGACCAGATACATGAGTCCTGCCTTTGGATAACTTGGCCAAATCTGTACAGCTGAGAAGTATGCCCACAGCAGGATATGGCCACTCAGTTAAATTGAGAAATGCACAAGAAGGGGATGCCCAGCCAGCATAGCACCACGGTACTGGACTATTTGCACAGACCCATCACTCAATTGTCTGTAGTGACCCCTCCACAATGGCAGGATTGTGCCACAATGTCTAGCAATTGCCTCACAATATTGGTCTCTGCTGCATTTGTCTTGTATTTCCCTGGTAAACAACTGTGAGCAAACAATGATATCTGTCAGTCATTGATGACACAATACATTACACTGTAAAACAGTACATATGTCCAAAAATATATGCTAAAACAGAACATATTACACAAGCAACACAGGCGGTAAAAGAAAACTTAGTTACACACAGTATCCCCCCATGTTTGGGACAATTGTGTCTCCATATTGGTGACCTATCTACAGATATCTTGCAAAAATAGCTTGCTAGGTGTAGCTGTAGCACACAAGACACTGGATTGGAGTGCAACTCTCCCTGGAATGGATTCCCACAAGCAATATAGAAGGTCATACAGGGCATGCTCCTACACTTAGAGAAATAAGGCCCATGTCTGACACCACAGTGGACCATAGAACATCTGTTATCTGCAGATGTCTGTGCACACACACATCAAAATGTAAACTGTTTGGTCTTCACACACACACACACACACACACACACACACACACACACACACACACACACACACACACACACACACACGCACTGAATAGGAAATCCCACAGCCAGCTGTAGGTGGCTGATATGTGGTAAATCTCCATCTGTTTTGTATGATACACACACACATATCTAAGGCCAACATACTACAATAATTCAAACACACACACACACACACACACACACACACACACACACACACATACACATACACATGGAGAAGAGAGACAGACAGTGAGAGAGACAGTATCATTATGAAGCCTTTCCCACCCAGTACACATCTCATAGTTCCACTCTACACTATCTGCTGATGTATGTCACCTTAGATGTACCTTTGGACAAAACTCAGATCCGTAAGCTCAATACCATGTGCAATTTACTAAAGCAAATAAGTAGAGAAGTAGTGTTTTGAATCTTGGTCCTAGCAACTGTGTGTGTGTGTGTGTGTGTGTGTGTGTGTGTGTGTGTGTGTGTGTGTGTGTGTGTGTGTGTGTGTGTGTGAAGGAATTACTGTTTTACTCCATCCCCACCTAGTACACATCCCATTACCAAATTTCAGAACATGTGCTGCAGTCAGTCACTGTACAAATTCCTTTTGTTAGCCCTCAGCCCTAGAGGCTCTATTGTGCTTGTGATAACTATATAACAGTAGAATATCAATAACTATTTATGTACCAGTCCTAATCACAGTCCTGTCAAATGGAAAGGTGTGTCTGTTTGTATGTGTGTTTGTAGGTGAATGATTTTGATGCCATTCCCACTCACTCCATTTCACATTGTCCTCCTTTATCACTGCTGCTGATGTCACTTACCTTTAAAGATACCTTTGAACAGCTCTCAAATATGTAAGCTTTGTGGTGCATCTGATAGATGCATAATACAATACTGCAGTAAACTAGTTAGGTAGGAGTTCTAATCTTAGCCCTTGCAAATATAAAAGTGTGCTTGTTTGTGTGAGAGTGTCTATAGTTGTAGAGACATGATTTTGAGGCCATTGGCACTTACTATACTTCCCTTTCCCCTCCTTTATCACTGCTGCTGATGTCACTTTCCTTTAACTCATTACATCCGAGTGATGCCTCCAGGTGTATCTGCAGTTACCTCCTACTGTGCCTCTAGGCTTCATATATTGCTTGTTCTTATTTGCATTAATAATTCCAAAACCATGTTACATACAAGGTATCAGAATATTTTATTTTTGACGCATACATGATGGCAAACACAGTTGTGTTGATATTTGATCTATGTCAGTGAGTATTTGTAAGGTGATAACTTCATTTTGTAAAGGCTCAATCCACGCCCACTGGGAGTTAAAGGTACACACTCAAAAGAGCTGTACTGGAGGGAATGAGTTAAAGATACCTTTGGACAGCTCTTAAATATGTAAGCATCATGGCATATTTGATAAATGCGTAATACTATAGTGCAGTAAACTAGTTAGGTAGGGGTTTGAATCTCCTTCCTGTCAAGTGTGTATGTGTGTGTCTGTGTGGTTGGGTTGTTAACACTATGAGCCATATCCACTGGGGGTGGTTTTTGTTACACCTCTGTGTGGTCCACCCAGCAAACTACCAAATGTCCATTGTACAGGGCCCACTTTTGTGGTAGCTGTGAACACTCTTCAGTCTTATAATCTGTTTGTCATGTGATATTACTATAGAACAATATGGAGTCCAAAACAAGATATGTGGCCCTTGTAGTCCTGTGATACAATTCCACACTCAGGAATCATAGACAAACACACTCATCTATTCATTAATCCCTATGTCACTACGTGGTCTGCAAACTGGCTCACAGATGGATCTCACAGTGTGGAAACAGTGGACTCCATGTCAGACTGCAAAACAGTCATGAGTGGTGTCAGACTGCCAAACAGTCATGTGTGGAGTACCACAGATTCTTGTCCTGTGTCCAGTCTCGTGTGTTGTGTGTGGCTCTGATATCCAGCCCAACAGGAATGAACTGTTTTTAACAATGTTTGCAGACAATTGCTAATTGTCTGTTTACATCAACAAGTTATGTTAACATCCTGAATAAAGTCACCACTGACACCGCCAGCTGTTGTCAGAACACTGGCCTTAGTCTCAATGTCAAGAAATTTGTACCAATCTCCTGTTGAATCAGTGTGCTGTCTACAAATGACCACATAGGCGGTAGTCTAATGGAGACAGATGTCCTTATAGGAGGTCTGTGAACACAGCTTGACAGCAACCTCTCTTCTGACCACCACACTGCCACTGTGGACAGAGAATCCTTCCATGTGGCACATTGAATAACTAAGGGTGTGTCATCCAGGAATGAAGAGGTAAATGTCTTCCTCTACTTCGTGCTCATTAGGCCAATCAGCAGGTCCAGTGGTTCATTTGCTATGTAACTCAGTAGACACCTTCAGCAACTGGGTAGGTTGCAAGTGTACCTGACATGTATGACCCTAGGCATGAAACAACTGTGTGATATGTAAAGAGCCCAAAACCTCCAAGTGTTCCCCATCACATCTTGGCTACTTACAGGCAATCCCTTCTTGATTGACAATCACCTTCACCTTATGGGCTACCTTGAGCTTGCAGTACCAGCAAAACACTGTTCTACCAATGAGTAGACAGGTGTGGTTTACCCTCTGAGTCCTGACATATGTGAGTGTGTGTGTGTGTGTGTGTGTGTGTGTGTGTGTGTGTGTGTGTGTGTGTGTGTGTGTGTTTGCAAGTGTGTGTAAGTGTGCATATATGTAGGAGACAGCATTCTGCACCCCATTCTCCAAATACACTGCACATTGCCATACATTACAATGGATGGTGATGTTGCTCACCTTAGGATAGCCATGAAACAATCTTCACCCTATTAGCTCTGTGGCACGTGCGATAAATACATATCAATATAATAATAATTAAGTAGGCAGGCAAGGGTTTGAATCTCATTCCTGGTGAATGTGTGATTGTGGGTTTGTCATAGCATTATTATGGGTATAAGTGAGTACTTTAGCCAATGTGGGTGGGGTGCTGGGTGTAATATTTTTACACCATGGTACCCCCAGTGCATGTCCCAAGGTCCTCTGTATGAGGACCGCTGTCACCAGCGACCATACAGGTAACTGATGACACTCTTCAGCCCAGAAAGGCATGTGCTATGTGCCAAAACTCTGTAACACTATGGACTGAATGATGAGATAGCCAGGGCTGCTAACTGCAGGTGTGGCAAATGTGTGTCTGGCTGTATCTGTGTTGGTCATTGTGTATATTTCTGTAGCTGATGCCATTCTCACCCAGGATATCTCCCATTGCCATACTGTGCAAGGCCAGTGGATGTTGTTCAACTTACAGGAACTGTGGAGCACACTTCATCCTACTTTCTTGATGGTGTGTACAATAAATGCAGAGCCCTTGAATTGCAAGACCTAGGTAGGTAGTGGTTCTAATCTCAGTCATGCCAAATGTGTATGTTTGTGTGTGTGAGATCAGTATTCTGACTGTGTGTGTTTGAGTGTCAAATGTGGTCATGGTTAACAGTTTTACACCATTGTATTCCCAGCACATGTGCTGTCCTATGTCCACGTGGCTGATGCCTAACTCTCGCCACATGCTGTGGCACAGACATCCCACAGGCGATGATTGCCACCATCTCACCCAACCATCTATCTATGACCTTAGCATAATAATGGTGGGCATCTACAAGATCAAGGATGTTGTCACACATAACGTGAAGAGTTGCATTTCTGACCCTGTGGATATGTCCAGTGTTAGATTTGACATGTACCTGTGCTTCCATGACAGTCCAAATCATGTGTCTGGTGACACCTGCTGTGGCACTTGTGGCAGGGCCATGATGGGCAGCAGTTCACCTATGACCACCCCTGTCCATCCACATGTGTGGAATCTGCCTGTTCTCTGGCTATGGAAGGTGTATACACACTTGACGACAAAAAACATTAAAACATTTGTGTGTATTGATGGCTGGTCATCTGTTATTTTACTATCTTCAGTCACTTTAGTTATATTGGTAAGAGGTCAGTGTATGTCTGGCCATTGTGTATGGTCGAGCCTGAATTTGTAGCACTGTACTGTATACTTATTAGTTGTACTGTGTAGTGGGGCAGTGCATGTCAGTGGCACAGTAGCACAAACCTCAGATTATGTATGCTTGTATCTGTTAAGGTGGTTCTTTCTTTTGGCTTCCAGACATTAACTATAAAATGCACTAAGGTGATATTTCTGTCAATATATGTTAGCAGGAACAGTGTTACTACAACAACCTTCTCAGCTGATCTACTCACATCATTTGAATATGTCTCTATTGTCATGCCTTGTCCCCCCACTTTGTATGGCTTGTTTCAGATTCATTGCACTAAAAGGTTGTGAGCATACATCTCCACTGCCAGGCTGTTTGAATACTGCCCAGGTGTTTGGAGCATACTTTGTTTCTGTTCCACAGTTTAGTTGTATTTCTCTGGGTAACACTTTTATGATGCAAGGATTTATGTCAGTGAAGACTGACATACATGGCAATTCCTATCCTCATATCATTCAGACAGTTCTGCTGATACAGTCTCTGTTGCTGTACAACTGTTCAGTTATTGCAGCAATATTCTGATTATGTCCATATATGTGGCCCATTTCCCACCCTTTGTACAGTGTTTGGTTATTAGTCTTGTACTAAGAAGTTGATATGTATGATTCTGAGGTATGTCTGCACTGCATGTTATATGACTACATACATATAGATATATAGATATAGATATGTATATATATATATATATATATATATATATATATATATATATATATATATATATATATATATAGGTTCATAGGCAGATACAAGGGTATTCGCCCTTGAGCCTAGCCAACAAGATTCCCTGGCTTTTACAACCCAAGGCAAATAATTTCCTGTGCCCCTGTCGAGCAGACACATAGAAGTGAATCACAGGATGGGCTGGGTGGTTAAAGAGGGCTAATGAGGAGCTCTGTTTCACATAAATGGGTAGTTTGTTCCAGAGTATGGGAAGTGTTATGGACAGTAATCTATTCCTCCAGAATGTTCTGTCTATTGTGGTGACAAGATTTAGCTCCCTGGAGCATGTGTTTTGGAGGGACTGGGATTTCTTTATGTGTAGCATGTCCAACAGCTCTGGGTTTGACATGGCTTTGTATGTTAGGCAGAGATCAGCTCTGAATAGGTGATATGCAATGTATTAAAGCTGGTGTATTTTGAGACAGTCTGTTTGAGGCTGGTGATCCTATTTGTGAGGTAATTCTGTGGACTTTCCAGTTGTTGTAGATGTCATAACAAACAGGCCATTGTACTGTATAATAGGTCTAATGAGGGATGAGTAGAGATGTACAATGATCTCCTTTTTTCTGGATGAGACACTTGTTGTGATCTGATGTGCCACATAGAAGGAGTTCCTGAGTACTGTGGCAATGTGGTTGTCAAAGGAGAGACTACTATCCACGTATATACCTAGGTCTCTTATCAGACTTTCAGTGTTAAGTGTACTAACAGCTATGTGGGAGTTCATGTGCACAGGATTTTACTCAAAGGGGATGAGAATGCGTTATTTGGTATTGAGTTTGAGGCCATGGCTTTGCCACCAGGCATCTGTCTCAGTGAGGCCCTTTTGTAGACTGTCCACATCTTTATGGGATTTAATAATTGCTCTCAGTTTGCAGTCGTCTGCGAACTTTGTTAGCCATAGACTCTCTGTGTTAGCCTGAACTTCAGAGAAGTAGATGCTAAACAGGAGAGAACCAATGACTGAACCCTGTTGTACTAAACTTGTCACTGGTCTGTAGTCAGATTTGGAGTCTGCTACTTTTACAGTGTGGATTGTTGTCTATAAGCCAGTTGGCAACCCATCTCGTGACATAGGTATTTATGCCTAGTTTAGTGAGTTTATCTATAATTCCAAAGTGGGAGATGCTGTCAAAGGCCTTGGCAAGGTCTAGGTAGGCTGTGTGAACCACCTTGGCTTTGTCCTTGGCTTTGGTGACTGCTTCAAAGAAGTCAATCAGGTTTATGTGACATGATGTACCTTTCACAAACCCAAACTGGGTGGGGTCCACAGTCTGGAGGTTACCTATGTCATTGTTTATAAGTTCCATGATGATACGCTCTATGGCCTTACAGATCAGGCTTCTCAGGCTGATGGGGCAGTAATGTCCAGCATCTGTGGTGGCTCCCCCCTTGTGGAGTGGGATAACCATTGCTGTGTGCCATTCAGTAGGCACAAAGCCTGAAGTGAGGCTATGATTGAACATGGTACTTAAGTGGGATGCCAGTTTGTTCTTTAGTTTGTGCTGAATGCAGCCTGGGATGTTGTCTGATCCCATGGATGCTGTATTCTTGGCTTTGGAGATTGTGGCTTTTACCTGTGTGGCTGTGATTACAGGGGTTTTACATTCATCCAGCATTGAGATGGGACCTTTATTGGGTGAGAGAGGGGTAAAGTTAGCACTGAACCCACTTGCCAGGATGTTGGCAATATCAGTTGGTTCTGTATATTTACTGCCATTGTGCTCTAACTCCGAGCAGATTTGAGTGTTGCCATTGAGATTCTTGACATAGCTATAGAATGCTTTGTGATTGTCTTTAGAATCAGCTGCAATTTTGTTTTTGTAACTAGCTTTGGTGGATTTTATGAAGAATCTCAGTTGCTTACTGAGGCTGATAA
>NC_056745.1:1028746802-1028756802 GCF_019279795.1 Protopterus annectens | reverse complement strand
ATACACAGATCCATGTCCGTGTAAGAGCTGAGCAGTGTGCCTTCATTAATATTAAAGGGACACTGCTGCTCTACACAGACATGAACCACTCCGTGTTGCAATAACACTATTCCAACACAGATCTTTGTGAATCTGGGGGACTGAGTTCTGTCAATCATGTCATCCCAAGCAGAGAGATACTGGATCCCATAAGAATGACACAAAACACGTAAGCCAATGTTGCAGTCAATTATCTGTTGATAGTACCGCAGCATCATTCTGGGTGATGGCAGTATACTACTCAGGGCTACTGTCACACCTGCCTGGGCCACATAATCAGAGAGTTCAACAATGTCTCCTGTCGTGTAATCCAGGGAGGTGTACCACAGGTAATTCACACCCACTTGGATAGAGAGTGATACTCGTAGCTGTTGTGGAGTGCCATGACTGGCTGTGTCATGTATTGAATGCTGGTATGTGATAGATATGTGGCTGTTACTCAACTTAGTAAGTGGGATATGTGCATGTCTCAATAGTCAGTTACCCATGAGCACTGTATTATGCAAGGTGGTTAGCCTTAGGAGCTTAGGTTGAGGGGCACATTGTGTAGGTTAAATATGTGTCTCTTGGCATGTGCCATGTCGTGCTGTCTGAGTGGGTGTCTTTCTTGCTGGTCTGTGCTGTTTGGGTAAATGTCCATTGAGTGCCTCTGTGAAGGTGGGTCTGTGGCTTTTCACTATATGTCATAGCTGTCAAAGTGGGTGACATGGAGAGTTATGTGTTCCACATGGTGTGGTGCAAATGTTGAACTTATCCTTTTGACCTGCTAATCCAGTCTTTGCTGGAGAGTGCATATGGCCACATTGGGTGATATACAGGTAACTCCCACAGGTCTGAGTGTTTGGAGTTTAGAGGAGAAGGTTGTCTGCGTACATGAGGTAGTTGCAACAGTACCTCAGAATGAACAAGTGCACCAGATTAATGGGTGACAGCACAGAAAACTGCCCTGCAATCATGCCGTGAGGGGTGGACATAACTAGAAAGTACTAGGGCTACTTCTGTGATGAACAAGGACTGCTGATGGCTCCCAGCTGTGCCACACTTATTGATACATTAACCTGGTGAAGTGCCAAGCTATAATGCCATTTGAAGTGCAAGGCAGAAAGAACTAGCACAATATAAGGGTGGAACAGAAGGCAGACTTGCTGCCACCTGTAATACTTTACTTCAGCTGTTCAGTTACCAGCAGGTTTGACCATGGGAAAGTTCAGTAAGTTGTGTAGCTCGTGCGGTAACTGCAAAGCACTATAGTATACATAACTAGATAGGCAGAAGTTCTAACCCCAATACTGGCATGTGTGTGTGTGTGTGTGTGTGATAATCATGTACTGTGTGGGTTATACCATTTTGATTTGTGTACCACCCTGTAATTGTCCCATCACTCTACTTTACTAGGCCTGCTGATGTCATTCACCTTAGAAGTTACTTGGGATGAGGAGAGCTCATGTAAGCTCGGTGGTGCGTCTGATAACTGTCGTAGAAATAACTAGACAGGAAGGTATTCTATTCTCAGTACTGGCAACTCTGTGTGTGTGTGTGTGTGTGTGTGTGTGTGTGTGTGTGTGTGTGTGTGTGTGTGTGTGTGTGTGTGTGTGTGTGTGTGTGTTCATTTGGCCAAAGATCATATTCTGTTTGGCTGATAGCATTTTGATCTGTGTATCATCCATGCCTGTTTACTACCTCCCGATGGCATTACTTTATATAGCATAGTAATGACATCTGCCTCACATGCAGTATGTTAAACCATTGTTCAGCTCATTTCAGTCCTTTGTACAGATGTCTATGGGATATCCAGATGTTTAGGTTCATAGGTGTGTACTAGGCTAATGACCCTGAAGCCTTTACAAGCCTAGCCAGAGGATTACCCTGTCATTGTGCCACCTGACATTATGTCCCAGTGTCTCTGTGGAGTAGAGCCACTGCAGTGATCCCTAGGGTGAATTTTCTATTTCCCATCCATTCATCAAGATTTCTCTTGAAGAGGGCCAGTGAAGTGCTCTGTTTGACATGTGTGGGACATCTAGTCCATAGCATGGGCAGTCTCTGGGTTATGCACCCATCCCTCTGGCATGTTCTGTTGATTGTGGTAATGAGGTTGAGGTGTCTGAAGCATGTGGTGTAGAGGGGTTGGGATATCCTTGGATGTGGCATTTCTAACAGAGCTGGGTCAGACATGGTTTTGTAGGACAAGCAGAGATCACCTATAAGTAGGTGATATAAGACATAGAATAGTTGGAGTGTTTTGAGTCTGTCCATATAGGGCAACTGTTTCAGGCCTAAGATCATCTTTGTGAGGTATGTTTGTAGCCTCTGCAGTTGTTGCAGGTGTCCATTGAGGTACATGCCATATGAGGCATTGTACCCGATGATCGACCGAATGAGGGAAGGGTAGGGGGAGACAATGACCCCCTACTTCCTGGATGCAAAACCATTAGTAATCAGATGTTCCACATAGAAGGACTGTCTGCCCACAGTGGCAATGTGGTGGTCAAAAGAGAGGTTGCTGTCAACCTGTGTTTACAGATCTCTTATAATGTCTTCTGTGTTCAGTGGACTACCATCAATGTGGTGATTTATGGGAACTGAGTTGTGCACAAAGGAGATGCTGACACATATTTGGCCATTGAGTTTCAGGCCGTGTTTCTGACAGCATACATTGGTCTTAGTGATGCCTTTCTGCTGGATGTCAACATCACTTGGGTAGTTAATAATAGCTCCAAACATGCAGTCATTGCAAACTTTGTCAACCAGAGTACCCTTGTGATGGCCTGTACTTCAGAGAAGTAGATACCAAACAGGGGAGGACCTGGGACCAAACACTATGGGACCTCACTCATGACTGGTCACCAATCTGACTTGGAATCAGCTACTTTCACACTGTGGATCTATCTATGAGCCAGTTTGCAACCCACCTAGTGATATAGGGGTTGATGCCTACCTTAGTGGGTTTTCTATGATTCCAGAGTGAGGAATAGTATTAAAGGCCTTGGCTAGATCAAGGTAGCCTGTATGACCACCTTGACATCATCCACAGCTCTAGTGACTGACTCAAAAAAGTTGACCAGGTTAAGCAGGCATGAGCTACACTCCACAATACCAGTTTGTGTGGCATCCAAACTTTGGAGATCCCCTATATCCTTGTTTAGTAGGTCCCTAATGATGTGTTCCATAGCTTTGCATATCAGACTCATCAGGCTAATGGAGGGATAGTTCCCAGGGTCTGTAGTTGTTCCTACTTTGTGGAGAGGGATGATTCCAGCAGTGTGCCATTTGGTAGAGACAAAGCCTGAGATGAGGCTGTGATTGAACAGGGCACACAGGTGTGGTGCCAGGACACTCTTTAGTTCATGTACAACACAGCCAGGGATATTCTCAGGTCCCATAGAAGATGTATTCCTGGCCTTGGACAGTGCTATTTTAACCTATGCAGCAGTAATACTGGGTGTCTGGCAATCTATTTGTATTGTGATTGGTCATTTGGGGAGGTGAGAGGGGTCAGGTTGGCACTGAATCTGTTGGCCAGTCTGTTGGCAATATCCGTTGGCTCAATATAGTAGGTACCATTGTGCAGTAGCTCAGAGCACATCTGGGTATTGCCATGGAGATTATTCACATAATTATTGAAAGCCTTGTGTTTGTCTTTCCTATCCACTGCAATCATGTTTTCATAGCTAGCTTTAGAGGATTTGATGAGTGATCTCAACCTTTTATTGAGGCCGATAAGGGAGTTGTTCCAGTCTTGGGACTTCACCTTTTTCCGGATCAGTTTATTTGGTCTGTTGTCAAGTTTGTGTATGGCAGGAGACCACCACATTGGCTTTCTGTTTTGCAGGACAGCATCTTGGTTCTATTGGTCATGGCAAGATCCATGCATATGTTTGTGTTCATACAGTGCATTGGTGTATGATTTGGTGGTCATGCAACTATTCTCCATTTGCATGGGTCCCGTGAACTTAGCCACCTCTGTTTTAAGGAGCCCAAGGTTAGCTTTGGAGGTGTTTGTCATACTGGTCACATTTGCAGGGGTGGGTGGGAGGGATGTTGATTCCTAAGGTGATTAGTTTGTGGCTGGATCCACACCTCTGTATTTTGACATGTGGACCCAACAAGGTCATGTATGTCACCACATACATCAGGGAGATTTGCCTCCACCACCCTGAGTATTTGTGTGTTGTGGTGTTCATTATGTGCCTGTGCATCCATGAAAGCCTGGAACATGTATCTGAAGACACCTTCTGTGGCACTTGCAACAGTGGCCCAACAAGCAGCATTCCTCCTGCAAGCACCCCTGTCCATCCGCCTGTGTGGGACCTTGCCTGCACTCTGGCTATGACCAATATCTGCACTCACACCTGCCATAGTCACCACACTAGCCTGTTCAATGCCACCACCTGCCAACTGTCCATCATCTGTGGTCACTGGTGATGGATTATGTATGGGCATTGTCACTGTGTGCAGTGATGGTGTGCACAAGGGTGGGATGCCAACTAATGGTACAGATTCAGCCCCTGATAACCCCACATGTACCTCAGTATTCCTATCATCATTGGCAGAATCTGCAGAGATATTGATATTGTTTCAAAAGGGGTGGAACCCAGACCCATTGCCACCTGTGAGAGGAAGACAACATATGTACATTAATACCTCCACTTTGATGTTGACTGGTACACACACACACACACACACACACACACACACACACACACACACACACACACACACACACACACACTTACAGATCAGGTGGCACAAATCTGTTACACAGGCAACACATTACCCACATGGTGACATGCATGACACAGCTGTCAGCATCATGCATTGCAGCCAGTTGTACAACATGTAACTGACAATATAGAGCTCTGGGATACATGAATAGTGTTAGTGCGTGATGGCCATTCCCCAGCACAGACTGCAGCCATGTACACATCATTGCTGTTCATCTGTATAGCACAGTGGCAAGTACTACAGAACATACCTCACAACTTTACATATCTTCACAGGATGTGTAGCAGTCTGGGTAATATGTCTGCTCTATTTCTCATAACCTCTGTGTTTCTCTGTGACATACATGGGATGATCTGAGGAGTGACATCACCGATTAATGACATGCATGTCAGTGTCATATCTGCAAACAAGCAGTGAATGTATGGTCACACAATCCCTGTTACACCACCAGCCTTGTAAGCTTACAGTGGATATAAGTGTACACAACTCTGTTAACATGCCATGTTGTTGTAATATAGAGGATGAGACCACAACAATGCATTCAAATATGTCATCCACCTTCCATGTGACATATGACCAGTGCAATCCAATCAATAAACAAACACATGTGATATGTGTAAAATATGATGACTGCAATATGTACAATATGTTGATTTCATATGTGTGCACACTTTTAAAATGATAAGTTGTTGAAGCACCTTGTACGTGGCTTACAGCATTCATTCTTCTTTTGAAGGTGTCTATCAGCATAGCACATCCTGACTTGATATTATTTGGTCATTCTTCCATGCAAATGTCACCCAACTCTGTCAGAATGCAAGGGCAGCTCATGTGCACAGCCCTCATCAGGTCACACTGGGCATTTCTATCTGGTGTAGGTCTAGGCTCTGGCTGGGCCAATCCATACCCATGTTTGTGTTCAGGTGGAGCCATTCTTAGGTAGCTTTGGATGTATGCTGCAGTTCTTTGTCATGTTGAAGGCTGACACACCTCCTCATCCTCAGCAATCTTGCAGACGCCTAATGAATTTTGGGTACCAGTGGGTATTATTAGGAAATGTTTAGAATTCCCACCACAGTGACTACAGGCCCTGTTCTGTCTGTGGAATAGCAGCCCCACAGCAGGCTGCTGCCACCAGTGTAATTCACCATGGAGATGTTGGTGTTCGGGTTATGAAAGGTGTTGCTTGTGCACCACACACACCTGTTGGTATTGTGGCTGTGAGGTCGATCCCTAGTCTCATTAGACCATAACCCATTTTGACATTTGCCTTTGGGAGACATGATGTCCTGTGTTGCAATTTGTATCCACCCCTGGCTGTTTCTGGTGTATGGATATGGTTCCATCTTCTGACCCTACCCTGTAGGCCAGATGTATGCAGAATATGGGAGAGTTTTCTCACAGGTAGTACACAGAACACCAGTACTAGCAATGGGTTCCTGCAACTCCCTCGGTGTTGCTGTATGTCCCCTGGCAACCTCCCTGGCCAGATCTTGACATGTGTTGTCATCATTTTTGGATGGACGTCAGGTTCTTGTTAACAGCATTATTGTCCCATATTCACTTCACCTTTTGACAACTGTTTCCACTGTCTTCCATGGTGTATGCACTGCTGTGGTAATGTTGTTGTACCACACTCTTGACTGATAGCTTTCAAATATGAGAGCCCTTTGCTGCTTTGTATGCTGTCTGCAAGCTATGGCCGTTGCTGTTGCAGACAACTGAACATATGTCATGGTTATCCCACTTGAACAGCAGACTGTTATTTGGTGTTAGTCAGAGTGTCTTTACTTGATGGCTGTTGTGTACTCAAGCAGACTGTATGCTATCAGTAAATCATAAGCTGCTGCAATAGCATATTCTTTGAAGGGTGTGCACACATATGTATCCAGCATATTGTGAGGTTTGTAAACTCCATATTTGGTGACCAACAGATTGATTGTTTGTACAGAGGATTGTTCATGTTATAGGTCACATTACAGTTTGGAAAAGATGAATACTGACATATTGTGGTCTCAATTTGTATAGACATCACAAGCATCTGGCATCTTAACAGGGTTGTGTACACTGTTTATATCCACTATATGACAGTAATGTTTCACACATGTCCCTACCTTAGGGATTTTGTCCACCCATTGTGTTGCTCTCTGTCCAGAAGTCTTGCACTGACAGGCTATGTGTTATGCTACAGGAATGATACAGTCTCATTAGATAGTCCCCTGTGGTGAACACTGTGATGCAATGCAGTTGACCCCAACACAGGTGAACATGCACATAAAGCAATATGGCTATAAGTGACAGTTGTGTGCATGGTACACTGCATGGCCTTCACATGCCTGGGGTATTGGCAAACCACAACAGTACAATTGCATATTCATCAGCTGTAGGCTACTATTCCACATTTAGACAGGAGGGACCTAGGTAGTTTTGTGAAGAGAGTATGGTCAACAGATCCACAAGTGGCATTGGTAGAGGATGGATGCAGCATGTATGCACATGTACAGTACAACCCCCAATACTACACAATTTGCTGTCCTTCACCATAGATGTGCACATCTGTGCATTAGAAAACCCCATCCACAACTGCAATCTGACCTGACACATGTACGTAGATACTCTACAATTACAAGCATGTATGCTACATTAGTCCACTAATATACACTGGGGCCTTACCTGCACACTCTTTGTACATTGTCTGGGTGCCAACCACCTCCAGTATGTGGGGGGTCAGTACTCTGCTGTTGTACTGGGATGGGTGCCCCAAGGTACCCTTGGAGCACCCCAGTGGGTGCCAGTGCGGCTGCAAGGCCAGTCCCACATCTGTGGCTGTGTGGTCCCTGGGCCCTGCAGCAGCCCTTTGCCAGGCATGGCATATGAGGTCACTTTCATGATGCCAGACTTGCTCATATGTACATGCGTACAGGCCAATATTGTTTACCCTGTGTTCAAGGTCATCCCACAGGCCAGTACTCTCTTGCAGATGTTGCTGGTTCCAGCCAAACATTATGGTATGGTTGTGTAGTATGGCTTCTATGATGATATTTGTCTGAGTCGCTGAGAATGTTGACCTTTGCTGATGCAACATTGCACCTGAGAGACATATCAAGGGAGACACATCACAGGACCTCATGCATTTGACAAACATATGTACAGAACCTGCACATATACATTGAATACCAGTAGCCACTGTTCACAAACACACCATACCCCTGTAACATATCAGTGCTCTACCTGCATGCATTGCACTACTGGCCCTGAGGTGTCATATTCCCCCAATGAGGCCTACTTAATTTCCTACTCCTGTACTTCTCATTTATGTCTTTGTCAAGTGATGACATTGGCCATCTCCCATGTGGATGTGGTTTGGATGGTGCCAAGACTTGTTGTGACTACGGTGTGTAATGTTGCTGGGTGCACATGCCTGAGCTCATGTAGGATGCAGACAGGGATGTTATCAGGTGCCATGGATACCTACATTTGTTGTCTTTCAGTAGGCAATATGTACCTGCTCACTGGTGATGAGGGGAGGGGTGTGGGTGCTGTGCATATCCAGCTATAGTGCTGCTGAGCCAGGGGTGATGTTTGCCCTAAACCTTTCTGCAGCAGGTTGCCTATAGCTATGTTGTGTGTATATGTGGCTTGATTGGCCACCATTACAGGGTGGGCTGGTATGTGGCCACAGAGATTGCAGACATATGTAAAGTTGGCCTTGTGATTGGCCTTGGTGGATGTGTCCAATTTGTACTCACAGTTAGCCTTACAGTACTCCACCTGTGACATTATATGCTTGATCAGACAAAGGCTGACTTGATGCCAGGTTGATGCATGTTCCTGATTTGGCCTGTACAGCCAATCTAGGGACCAAGTCTGTGGTCTGTGTTTTGCTGCTGTCCACCACAAGCATTCAGCCTACCTTAAGGGGGTTGATGTTATCCTGTCAGGTATTGCTGAGGCCATACAGCTATGTAAGTTCCCACATAGTATTATGTTGTAGGCCTGGGCACAGCTGCTAGTTCCACCATATGGGATGCCCTTCATGTGGGCCGTGCCCATTTACCTGGCCTGTGCAGGGGACATTACAGAGGTGTGGGGACTACAGCTTCACATACAGTAGGTAGAATTACCTCACAGGACAGGACATGTGGAGACCAGCAACATGGGGGACAATGCTCCAGAGTTACAGCTTGTATGTTATTATCATTGTAATACACATAGGGGGTTGCTACATTGACAGGGTTTTTCTGGACATGCATTTACTGGATGACTTGACATCTGACAGTTATATGCCTCTGACATAGCTCTCAACTGGCATATTGTTAACAGACTGGCCAAATGGTTGCCTATTATGCTTGGTCTGTTCCTCAACCAACATCTGTTTTTGTGGGGTTGGTAGAATCATGTGAGGATTGTAGTCAGTACATGTTGTCATCCTTTGGTGTTCCACACATCATTTCCTTCAAGGATGTGATGTTACAAGAACACATGTAACAGCAGCTACTGTCTCAATTTGTAACACCAGTATGTGTGATATATCCCGCTTTCTAGCCCCCTGTCCCATATGTATGCCATGCATTGTCCAGATTTCCTGCACTATGAGGTGCAGAGGTATGGTATATCATTAATTACCAAATGCACACCAGTTAGCATGACAATGACCTGGAAGACTCCTGGCCATGGTATGCAGCGGTAGCCAGGGTTATGCATTCACACCCTGGTAATTCTGTGGAAATCTGCACATATGACAGTATGTCTGTCTGGTCATTGTGAACAGACTGCCAAGGTTGTGTAGCAGTGTTGTCCGTTTATGTTTTTTAGGCTGGGTACGGAGAGTAACAGCTGTGAGTACCATACACCCTTTACCTATCTAACTCTGCATGCTGCTACAGCTGCTGGTGGTCGATCAGGTGCATATGCTTGTAGGGGCTCACTGAGACATGTCATATAACACCTCAGGATTCCCATTACACTGTGGATTGGGGCAGTATATGTAGGGGTAATGTGTGAGTGGCAAACGGTATGTGATTGCTCTCACGGTGTTATACTGTCATGTTCAGTTTGCTTACTGGTATGTTGTTCTCACTGTAGTGCACTTGTTTGGGTGTATGCACTTTCACAACAGTGTCTATGTTCCACTACTAATACATCCCTGTACTGCCTGTTATATTTTCTACTGCATGTGTTCAGCCCCAGAGCTGGACCTGGGTAGTGTTATGTCAGTATGATTGTAGTCTGGACA
>NC_056745.1:1028659302-1028741802 GCF_019279795.1 Protopterus annectens | reverse complement strand
AAATGCTTGTTGGTAAGGTGATGTGACACTCTGTGGATAGGGGTAGGTGAAGCACCTTATCCATCTTGCTGACATGTGCTAATTCTAATCTTGCCCCTGCCTTTAACCCCAGCTTGTTATATTACCTTGCCCAAAACCCTTTCCCTAAGAGTATCACTATTCAAGTGATAATATTAAGTTAGGTTAAGTGATAGTTTGTATGGTGTGTGTGTGTGTGTGTGTGTGTGTGTGTGTGTGTGTGTGTGTGTGTGTGTGTGTGTGTGTGTGTGTGTGTGTGTGTGTGTGTGTGTGTGTGTGTGTGTATGTGTGTCTGTGTGTGTCACTATATATGTGTTTGTGCGTTTTGTACTGTTTGCGTGAATGGTTCAGATTTACAGTGAAAGTAAAGAAACTAGGTCTGTCAATAATACTAATTTTATTTATGTGTGTATGAATGTATATGTTATCTGATCTTAAAACACAGGTGTTTTCTTTCCTTTTTCAAATGGTTTGCTTTCCCTCTTTTTTCCAATGAAGGTAGGTTTAAATAAATATTTTTATATATTGCTATTTTATTTACTTTAGTTGTTTCATGTTTTACAGCCTACACTAATTTATGTAGCCTTTGAAAAATCCAGCCTAGGATTCTATGATTTCCATCTGCAACTTCAGCTACTGCTTTTATGAATGTGGATTATCTGTTATAAAATCCTGCTTCTAGTGTAGTGTTCATTGCGGTATTCTTTCATTATCATTTCAGAACATTTTTGCATAAATTAAACATCCAGAGGTGTAAATAAAGAATGAAAACAAATGATGTTGGCCAATAAATGCACTCTATAATATTACACAAAATAGTGACAATGGGAATAATTACAATTAATCCCGTTTATCATGCAAGCACTATATGGCTTTAAAAGGGATTGCTATACTCTTTTCTATGACATGAGTTTAATTACTGTCACTTACATTTAGTCCCCAGCATTTAACAATGTACGTTAAAATTATGTTTAATCATACAAACCTTCATCATAGTATTAACATCCCATCTCTTGCAAAGTGTAGGTCTCAAATAACATTTTTTAAGGAATGTTATAAGTAGGGAACAAAATCTCACTGTATACTTGTCACCAGAATTTGATTAAATTTTTCTATAGTGTGTGGACAGTTTAATATACTATCAAAATAAGGAAAGCATGTTATCTTTTTCCCCAACACTTTAAAATGTTTGCATATAACCCTATCATAATAGGCTACATAGAAAGTGCATATATGCAGACACAGTAGTAAAGTTTAAATGGCCTAGCAAGGTAACATTTTCTACAATGTCCTGCTTTAGAATTAATTAGTCTGCTTATGATGTGTTTTAAAAGCTTAATTCCAAAAAGACAAAAAGATGACTACATGGTCTAAATGCAGTATCATTAAGTAAGACAAACTAATGTGAGGGGAATAACCTTTCCCTTGTAGTGAGCAACAAAGAAGGTTATCCTTAATACATAAAAATGCTGGATATAAATATTGATAGTGTCTGCTTATCTTTGAAGACACCCTGCTTATCTTTGAAGACTATACTCCCCACTACAATGTAACCTAGACATAGAGACACATTATAGCAGACTACTACAAATTAATCCCACTGCTGCATGTCTTTAAAATAGATGAAATTAAATACTGTCTGTGAAGTAAGCTCTCCTGAACCTGTACTTCATTTAAACATTGTTGCACTTACTTTTTCAATTCTGTGAGACACCTTCTGTGGAATTCTAAAAAATTCTAAATGCAGTTATTAGTACTGCATGCCTTATTCGATGTAAATGTTTCTTGCTAATTATCAAATGACATTCGTCAATGAGGGCTTAAGAAACCCTTCATGCAATTCCAAAAGGAAAACAAGGACTGGAACCCTGCAACAATTTAGAATTTTACACAGTCAGTCCATGAAAATGTAAAACCCCCTAAAGAAATGATGCAGCCTGTTGAAGTCAACAGTTGTGACATTACTACAGCTCTACCTGTGGGATGGAAGTGGTATTGCAAGCAATACACGATAAAAGACTACCCTGCTCACGGGTCTATATCACTTATTGAATGGTTATTCAGTAAAAAGCCATCCGTCAAATCCCTATTTATTGAAGCCGCTCTTCATCAAGCAACAAATTTTATCTAGGGCAAATCAGCAGTTAGCCATCATCTGGAATTTGCCCTTTTCCTCACTGTAGTGCGAGCTTGGTATATTTAGTTGGGGGGGTTTAGGGTGTGCAGGGTGCAGCCCCCCACAATGGGGGGATGGGGACATAGCTCTCCACCTTGTTAGGTTTTAAATTTTATGTTTTTTTGGGGGTTTTTTTTGTTTTTTTTAATGGTGGCTTGATTGGCAAGCCACTGATTTGCCCTACTTAAAATTCGCCATTCGATGAAGAGCGGCTTCAATAACTAGGGATTTGATGGATGGCTTTTTACTGAATAGCCATTCAATAAGTGATATAGACCCATTCCCTTCTCCAGTATAATGTCATACCCAGGGGAAGGGCTGTAATTTGTAACTGGACTAGCATTGGTTGATAACAGAGGCTATCCACAATACTACCCTAATTATTTTGGACTCCAGCCTCAAGTAAACCTTTAGTTTTGTTCATGCTTTCAAATTTTTATTGACCTATGGGAACCATTTTTAGGGAATGGTATTGGCTCTAATATTTTGATGAGCATATTTATTTATTTGGACAACTGTGGAAAAGAACTATTATTACTTCTTGCTGGGCTATGTGCTTAGTCATGATCCCAGTGGCAAGCTGTAATTCTTTCCAGACACAGTGCTAGTCATGATTTCCCTGTTTTTCTTCTGTTCACTCTGAACTTAAAATGTGACTGCAGACATTATTTTCCTTTAATAGACTTTTCCCCAGCAGTTTGGTGTCATTATTACTTAATTATATGAATTTGGTATGCAGAGTTTACCTGCAACACATTCAAAAAGTTTTTCTTCCTTGAGAAGTCAGGTCCAGTTTTGATAAGAGGCAACTTGCTGCCAATTAACCTTTAGTAATCATGACAAGCATCCCAGTGCATGTGTTTAGCCCTAAATCTGTTTATGAATTTCTTTAGTAAAATATTTCTGTTAAAGGGACATAGCATTTTTATAATTTTCCTTGCATCTGGCTTGCCTTTTGTCTGTAGATGGTTTCAGTCCAACAACTGATAACCATAAGGACTTCAAGCAGTTAAAACATAAAAGTGGGATTATTTAAAAAATTGTTTATACAGCTGCTATTCACCTGTAGCTGTGCAATAGCAGCTAAATGAAATGCTAACATTGAGTACTTTAATGAATGTACATAGTGTTTATGCTTGTTCGCATGAAGTATTAAGCATCTTATTGTACAATTCGGATTTTAGTAATATTTCATAGCCAGATCCAGGCCTTTAGAGGTTTTGTGGGACATGTTATGTGTCTTTCTTATTTTGCATGTAGTCAAGTCACAGCTGTGCTGAACAGTTAACCCCTTTTACTGTGATCCAACCATCCCTCTGCTCTCCTTCTTGAGCCCCATCTCATGTTTTCACCCCTTTCCTACTTCTCAGCTTGCACCCTATGTTAGCTTACTCTAAAATTGTGTCTCATCATAAATATTTGTATCTCTGTCCAGGTCTGTCCAAGTCTGTTTGGCTTTGAACACTCCCCACCAGCTTGATTTGGCCCTTAGGATACACTGTCACAGGCTGCTGCAACTTAATATGACTGCTTCATATATTTAAATACTAAGCAAGAATTACTGGAAAACGGTGAAGAAGTTAAATACTGACCATCAGATAAGCAATCCTGAATATGTTAGCTTCCTTAAAAAACTGTTATACTTCTTTTTATGTTCCATGAGCAATTATGTAAACATTTAATCCTGTTCTTGTTTGATTATTGAACCATGTGATCTTCTGGAAGGGTCTTGTACAGGCTCTAATAAAGTGACATTAATCACAGGAATCCTCAGTCCATTTTATAACATACAGCATTCCCTTTGTTAATACTCTTGGCAGAAAACAAGACAATTATATGGCTGCACCACAGCAAGAGGTTCTCCTGTTCGATCCTTGACTGGGGTGCCTTCTGTGTGGAGTCTGCATGTCCTCCCTGTGGTCGCGTGGGTTTCCTCCAGGTGCTCCAGTTTCCTCCCACATCCCAAAGACATGCTGTAGGTAGATTGGACACTCCAAAATTGGCCCTAGGTGTGAGTGTGTGCGTGTGTGTGCACCTTCTGTGGAAGGTTGGGAGCTGGGCTGGCAACTCGACACAGTAAAACTCCACTGCCAATCATGAGCAGACAGGTGATCCTCTGTGGTGACCCCTAACTGGGAAAAGCCAAAAGAAGAAGAAGAAGAAGAGGAAGATCAAACACAGGTTACTAACAGTAAGATACCGCAGCAAGATCTTACTTTCCCATTGGTAAAAACTCCTTACTCTGTATTTTAATATGTGGCACCTGCATTGTGTTTTAATTAGCATCTATATCACATTATCGAAAGTTTACTTAATCGGATCAATAAAGGTCAAACTTTATTGATCGATTAAGTAAAACATTGAAAAACGTAAAAAAAAAAAACAAATAAAAGAAACTAAATGGCATAGGCAGGGGGGCAAGCCCCATGCACCCCCCACACTCCCCCTACTTAAATATACCAACTCCGAGACCGCACTACATTGAGGTAAATGGAAATCTCCCCTTAGGGAGATTTCCGTTTACTTGCACAATGTTCTTCACTTTCGATATTGTCGTGCCGACAATATCAGACTCGATATTGTCAGCTTACGACAACGTGAAGTAGACCCTTGTAATTAATGCTGTAGAGTTCCTTGTTCACCTATCATCCCCCTCAGGTCACTGCCTGCTCGCACCCATGAATAAAAAAGAGCACAATGCTAACAATCCATTTTTATTCCTTTTAAACCTCCACCATCCTCTCCTCCCTCCTCTTAGAGCACACCCAACTTACAAATATATACCTCATCATACTGTAGAAATGATGTCCCCCATTTTCCCCAAATTCAGTCTTCTGAGCTGCCATCCCATTGAATATCAGTAAACAACTACTCTTACTAGCTACTGTCATTTTTTTTAGAAATTTTTTATTAATTTAACATATTTACAATATATACACAGAAAGGAAGATATTCAATATATCTTATTGTTATACAATGATAGGAATACATTGAATCACCAATGTAATCTTGTACAATTAGAGTATTAAAAGTCTTGGCATTTCAGAAGCAATATTTCAAGGTTATCCCAATTACTAAAAGTCTTAGTATAACTTACAGATGTTATTGTAATCACTTCTTTTCAGTTTTACATAGCATTACTGTTAAATTTAAAAAATCTTGAATGTAGAAACTGAGTTTGATTTCAAATTGTTTGTAATAACTTTTCTAAACACTGCTAAGCCAGTTCCAAACATTATCTACTCTTTACCTTTTACAGATACAGAAAGTAGAACTTTCATTAGTATTGCTGATCTGGTTAAAGAACCATTATCTGACCATAACCACTTAAAAAACATGCTTATCTTTTCCAAAATACATTTAATTTTCCTCAATGCATAAACATGTGCCCAGTCAGTTTTTAACATCTTTACTACATCTCCATCAAACTGAAGTAGCCATTTTACTCAATGTCGAGATTTCATGTGGAGTAACAAAAAATTATATATATCTAAATCTCCCTGTCTATCTATATACGTATAGCTATGTCTACATCTATATATCTGTTTATATAGCTGTCTATATGTCTATATGTGTATGTATATCTCTATCTATCTATCTATCTATCTATCTATCTATCTATCTATCTATCTATCTATCTATTTATATTTTCACATAAAAAAACTTTCCAGTGTAAACTTGAGGAAATTTGACTTATCTGATTTAACTAACAAAGCTTTTATTCTTGCCATCTATTGAGTCATTCAATACATTACTATCTAAAAAGTTCCAAAATTTTGCATTGAAATTATTTATAATTAACTTATACAACTTTGACAAACTTCCTTTGTATGTTAATCTACCTTCAATGATTAACATTCATATATTTATATAATGAGGGGAATAGTGTTCTGTTCCTCTCTACTCATATTAGCCACACATTAATTTAATTTCTTACTGATGGATAATATTAACTGGTTAGCTTATTCATCCAACTTATATTATTTTATTATATATTGTGGGGACTTAGATTTTCCGTTTTCAAAGCAATCAAACCATAATACTAATCCATTCCTTTTCAGTAAATTCACTTTAACATTGTTCTCAGTTTCCTTAAGTCTAGAGGTATGTGCAATGGGAAAGCACAGCAATTTCCATTTTGATATTAATGTAGTTATAAAAACATATTTCTTAACTGTTTTAAGAACTGATTTCGTATATGCAGAGTCTAAAGAGTGAGATGACTTTCCTTCTAAAGTAAATTTTGTTAACCAGTTGAAAGGATTATTGCATATTTCTACTTTACCTTCTTTAATAAACTTAAGAATTTAGTATAATCTGCTCTTGGATGGTTTTCCATTGACTAGTGTAAATTGAGTCTATCCAGAATACAATAGTGTTAAAACATGATATATGATTTCTATAAGCAATTCTGGGCTTTTTAAGATACCATAAGAATGAAATTAGCATTTTTTCCATTTTCTTTAAAAGTTTTTTTTATCAGGTATTACAGCTATTAAATGTAATATATGTATAATCTTGCGTAATATAATCATTTTAATAAGTACTAAGCTGTCCACAAAAATAAAGAAACTTTCATTCTATTTTTAATAAGAAGTAACACATTTTCAAGTACCTTTTCAAAATTATTATTAATAATCTTACTTACATTTTGATAGATTTTTATTGCTAAATATTTTAGTTCTTTTCTATCCCAGTTATGTTTATATTTATTTTAAATGTACTGTCTAGTAATTGATCTAACACTAAAGTTTTGATTTTATTATTAAATTTCAGCAGTTATACTTCTTGAAGCATTTCAATTTCCTTCTCTATTTCTTTAATTGAATCATTTAAATTACCTATAGTTAGTAAAGTATCATTTGCAAATAGTTTAGATTGACAATCTCAATTTAATGAGAATCCATCAATGTTTTCATTGCTTCTTATACTATTAGCCAAGGGTTCAATAAGTAATACAAATAATAAAGAAGACAATGGACACCCTTGTTTTGTGCCTTTGTTTAAAGTGAACCCTTGAGAAATGTTAGATCAATTTGAGCATATGCTTTGGAGTCTCTATACATTTTTTTAATATTCCAATAAAATGTTCTGGAAATGCTAATGCTTCTAAAGCTTTAAACAAGTAGTTCAAATCTACTGAATCAAAAGCTCCCTTGATATCCTAGCTAATTAGGACCACTTTCTTCTTCATTCAGTTTGCTAAATCTAAGATAGTTACTACCCTTTGTATATTATTGTATGCTAATCTATTGACTATAAATCCTGTTTGATCTTTGTTAATTAACTATTATATCTATTTAGACTGTGGTAAATATGGAAGTAAATATGCTGTAGTCTACATTTAAGAATGAAATAGGTATATATGATAAGAATAACTTATCCTTTCCTTGTTTAAGTACAGGGCCGGTGTAAGCATTTTGGGGGCCCCCAGCAAATGTCAAGTTGGGGGGCCTCTGGGCACTTTCAGTCTAAGTATCACCCTGTCACTGCCACCACTTCTATCCATCTTTTCAGTTCATGCTGCAGGCTTTTAGGAGTAGTACACACAGAATGACCTGTAGCTACAATGATCTTATTACAACAGGCATACATACCACACTGTGTTGGCCCATCTCACAAAGGGACATTTTACAGTTACTGGCATTTATGTGTAACAAGGATACATTACAACAAATCTATGTATAGGGGAGAACTAATGTGCAATGGAACCCTAGGCATTGCTTACTGTTTCAGCCCCCGCCAAAAAAAAAAAAAAAAAAACACACCCTCCAGAGTTTCCCCTCTGTTTCCCCCATGTTGGGCTTCCCACTTATGCACAATACTTTTTTTTCTTCCATTTCTCACATTTTTACCTTTTTTCTTCAGCTTTTTCAAGAAGCCATAACTTTATATATGCTCTAAAGTGCTTTTTAAGTTTATTTATTTTACCCAATTATGGCTTGAACAGAAATGATGATTAAGGAAAGAAATTCAATATTGCTGTTCAGCTTTAGTTTCCCTTCCATCTTTTCAATATACTTTCTTGACCAAGACAGCACAGTAATAACCATTTCGGAAATAACTCAGTTAAGCCGGTGCCCCCAGAAGCTAGAGCATTTCCCAGCCTTTTAATCCAAAAGTGGCCTAAACAAAAATCGTGAGTAAGAAAAAAGAATTTCAGTCTTATTTTTTTCTTTCAATGAAGACAAGTTGTATCCAATGCTTAAAATTCAAAGCTGAAAAAATAGTAGCTCAAAATAAATTAACAAGTCAATTGTTGTGAGGATACACAGATCATGTATGGGAATACTGCCTGCCTCCCTTATCCTCCCAAAAAGACAGTCTCTGCCTATGCAACCCTCTAGTGTTAGATTGGGATGAAAGCAGAGGTTCAAATGGCCACAGTCATATATTTCAAGTGACGTCTGAAATACATATACATAGCATGCCTACTTACTCTTCGATCCTAACCCCCAAAGGCAACCAAATGTATATGTGCCTGATGTTTGATTGTGAGGAAAGTGAAAATAAATAATGACTGCAATAATGTATTCCACTTTGCTGCTACCAGGCAGTACACTGCCCCTACAGGAGCTAAAGTAACTTAACTTTTTTTGTGTACCTCTGATGTCTGTTAGAAAAGTACAGGAAATGATAACTACACAATCCCCAGCACCCTCATAACCTACGGTAAATTTGTGTACACAAACATCTGAGCAGGGATGTTTTAGAATGTTTGTGGTTGAGGACAGAGGCTATTATCAGTTTTATCCTAACAGGGTCATATCATAACTCCATTCAGGCTAAAGAGTGCAATCAGAAAATGAAAGCATGTTTTTCTCCTCATTTTTCCTCAACCAAAAACAGCTTTTTTGGGGTCCCCACAGTCAAGGATGATTAAGGGAGCCTCCTGTATCCATTTATACAGTTTAGGGAGTGGGGACCACCAGATTCTTAGAAGATCTAAGCGTTTGAATGCTCTGTGATGTATTTTATGCCTTACTTTTGAAATATAATCACTTGTTAGCTACATTTTTATTGATACCCTGAAGAATAATGTGTGTGTTCCAGCATTATTGGATATGTGCATTGATACAAATCGGTGATATTTTTTTACACACACACACACACACACACACACACACACACACACACACACACCACAGCAATGCTAATTTTGTACTTATTTCAGCAAGTACATTGTACAACACTAGTACTACTACACAAGATCAGTGACTGCGTTTAGCAGTCATCAAACAGCAACAGGGATAAGTCACTTTTATTTACCTCAGTGAGGAGTAAATTAATACCTATCACTATCCCTGATTTCACAGATATTCCTGATTTTGTCTCATAATTTTGCTCTGTCACAATAAATCCAGTCAGAGTTTTATACTTATTGTCTAAAAATGCATGTTGATGCAAAATTTGTTATTATAGTAAATTTTTAAATCAATTAGAGTAATATATAAAATGTGTTCCTCATTTTGAGACTTTATTATTCTATTATTTTTATCACTGAACAGAATTATTCCACAAAGATGTTGAGAGTTACAGTATCAGTTGTTCTGCCAGTATGTAAAAAAACCTTGAAAGAGAAACCATTTCTGAAGATTAGAAGCATCAGCTCTTCTTAAACTCCACAGCTTGCAATGAGATCGGTCACCCTGGGCTGCTGATCTCCTCAGTGCTTACTTTGCTTATGTTCATTACAGCTTTGTCCTAACAGGGTCATATCACAGTCCTGTTCAGGTTAAAGAGTATAATTGAAACTTAATACATTTTTTCTCCTCATTTTTCCCCAACCAACAGTGGTTTTTGTGGGGCCCCCACACAGTCATTGATGATTAAGGGGCCCCCTCCAGCCACAGTTATTGCAGGTACCTAAAACTGGCTATGTTGTTAATTTTAGTGAAGAGGATGTCCACCATCAGGGCTTAACCTAGGCCGGGGCATTATGTCATTGGTAAAATATTTAATGAAATTGTAAAGCTTGTTACTTGACAAAATACTATAACTAAAGATGTTTGAATTTTGTAGGAGATAAATATGAGTTATTACTTACCTGCTTTATTAAGTATACAAGATTGCTGTACTAGCTTTTGTTGGTTTGAAAGACATGTTACAAAATATCAAGATAAGATAACCTGCTGTGGTTGGGGGCCCCCCCAGGACCAGGGGGCCCCCAGCGACCGCAGGGTTCGCTGGTGCCTAAAACCGGCTATGTTTAAGTATAGGCGAGATTACAAAAAAATTCCATGAAGGAAGAATCATTTTGTCACTCTGAATTATCCTGAAAACACTCAGTAATTCTGAAATATTTAATGGAAACAGATTATATAATTCTATAAATAAACCATCTAACCATGGAGCTTTGCCATTTTACCTTTTTTTAAAGCTTCTTTAACTTCTATCAGGGTAATAGGCTTATTCAACTGAGATATTTGTTGGTGATTAAGTTTACTAGTAACATTTTTCTTAAAATAATTGTCAATTTTGTAATCATCAGGATTATTATTTTTATCTTTATTAAGATCCTAATGGAAGTTTTTAAAAAATATTAAGCATTTCCTCTATATCTGAAGTAAGTTTCTTGGTGTCAGGATTTTGGATATTATTGATTTGTGCCATTTTGCTTAATATCTTACTTCTACTAGCTAATCTATGTATATTTTTTAAGTCATCATATAACTATGCAATTTTATTTTTTTCTAAAGCCATCTGAACTTTTGCTTAAAACTATTTGACATTTTTTCATAAATTTTAATGACTTCAGTATTATCTAATTTCTTTGTTTGTTGTTCAAGCCTCACTTTGTGTGTTTCATCTTGTATTTATAACAACTCTTTATCCCATTCTTTCATTTTATTACTAGACCATCTTCCCATTTTGTCTTTAATCTGCATATTAAAGGATTATGACTTCACTAACCTGGCCATTATCATTCAAAGATAAAACATTTGCAATTTGTTCCTTAAGGTAACTCTTGAACTAATTTCATCATAGATACTGGGATTCTCTAAATAATCTGAAATTTCTTTATATTCATTACTATATTAATACTTGGTGCTTTATAATCAGATAAAGGACAAGGAATAGTTTTCAAATAATTGACTTTATTATGTAAATCTTTAGAGGCATAAATCCTATCAATTCTAGTTTGTTTCTCCTGCCCATAAGAATAATGAATGAAGAACAATGACTTATCTTCTGTTTTTACTACTAAATCAACTGACTTATTATTAGTAATCCATCTATTAACTGCTTTTTCTGATGCCAGTATTTTAGCTTTTTTTGTTCACTTGTATCTTCTGTACTACATATGCAGTTAAAATCCCCGACTAAAATTAAACTATCCTTCCAATGACTTTGTAGTAAGTTGAAGTGATCTCTAGCCACTCTTGTACCTATTCCAGGGATCCAGTAAAAATTAGCTAGTGTATAGAGTTTGCCATTATATTTAATTCTTACAAATGTATACATTCCTTTGGGGTCATTAAAGGATTCCATGACCTTAGGCATTACAACTGATTTTCTCCAAAGTATAGATGTTCCTCTGCTCTTTTTGTTAAAAAAGCAGATGATACCATTTCATAACTTAATTTAACTACAATATATATATATATATATATATATATATATATATATATATATATATATATGTGTGTGTGTGTGTGTATGAGTCTCTTGTTTTGAATTCTTCCTTTCTGCAAACTAAACTAAAATTCAAAAATCAAAAACAAGTCTACAACTATAACTGCATATATTGCTAATAAAACACAACACACCATGGATAACAAAGTTTCTAGTCTGTCTATTGAATAGTCAAACTATTATACTATTGATCTACCTAGCAGCATCCAAAAATTCATAAAATGCAAAAACTAGCCAAAAGCTATTGTGACTTACAAATAATTAATATAATATTTTGTATAGGTCAAAACCATAAGAGAATGTTAATTTGATTATATAATTTTCAAATAAAATATATTCCCCATTAATACATGCAAGTTTAATAATCTTTTACTTTTAATCATAGATATTAAGTAATCCAACAAATAGTATACTATATACCTATTTATATAATAATAGTATAAATTACCCATTTAATATTTCTAAATTATTCACTCAATCAATGTTATTGTAACTAGATCTCTAAATAAATAAGTGTAACAGAGTGGGACCTAAAGAGGTAAAGACATCTGCAAACTTACAGGTCACAGGTAATCTTATCATAGTAAACTATAATACCAAAGAGAGATCAATGTACATATATATTTATCATGTAAAAGATACACACATGTTGTGGCTCTAACAAAAATGTCTGAATTAGTTTTTAAAGTACATTTGTCTATATTTCAAATTTCTGATAACACTCTTAACATACCAACTATCAAAATATTTAAAAATGTGCTAGCTTATTAAACTACTTCATAAATGTGTACATTACTGAGGTCAAAGAGAATGTCTTACTATTTCTATGGAGTAAAAAAAATGCAGTCTATATTATATTCAAAGTTACAAAATGTTCAATTAAAATCCCGTTCTCTTTTCCCATATTCAAATATATTGAAAACTCTGCTTTGCTTTCTATCAAAATGGATGAACTGATTAAGCAACAAAACACACAAATTTCAACTTTGACTTGTGAAATGAGTTATTTCAGGTTGTCTTAGTGAATCTAATAAAATACAACATGAACAAAGTGCAAATTTCACAAGCCCAACCTTCAAATGTCAGCTTTCATATTATCTTGAAATATTTTATATGATTTTTTCTATGTAAATTATATGAAATATTGCACATTCACATTTCTGCCATATGCAATTATATGCAATAGACGGATCACCTTAATTTGCCTGACAGTTCATTTGCCCGAAAGAAATTTCATGCAGCCCAATTGCCTGACAGTTCATTTGCCTGACAATTAGAAAAAGGCAAATAAAAGGTATATGTCCTTTTCCTCACAGCAGTGTGATCCTGGAGTTAGAATATATAGTTCTGGGGGTGTGGGGGGACAAAGCCCCCCACCTACATTGGTTTTATATTGTCCAGTTTGTTTTTTTATTGTTGACTAAAACCAAAGTAGCTGGGAGGTTTTGCTCCCCACACCCCCAATTATATATTCTAAATCCAGGATTGCACTACTGTGTGGAAAATGACATATACCTTTTATTTGCCTTTTTCTAATTGTCAGGCAAATGAACTGTCAGGCAAATGAACTGTCAGGCAATTGGGCTGTCTGAAATTTCTGTTAGGCAAATGAACTGTCAAGCAAATGAAGGTGACATCTTTTTTAAAAGCAGTTTGTTGTTTAAATATATTTTTCTGTCTTATTTCCCCACTAGTATTCTACCTTGTTGTATATATATCTTGTATTTCTAAAATCTCAATTAAAACAGCTAATCATCAGTTTTCTACTTGAGATTATAGTATATGTACATATTTCTGAATTTACTGATACTGCTCTTTTATTAATCCTATATAGTAGATATTACATTCCTTATGTATATGCATATTATTCATAAGATGCTTACTCTTATTAATTCTAATATCACAAGCAATCTTGATTATATTCAAAAGAATTCCTGCTTATTTAATTTGAATGTGTGTGTTTAGCCATTGTGAACTGCTGTTCTGGTCTAAGCTTTACATGCTGAAATCAGAATCAGGCTGTAGCATGTGAAAATGACAAGTCACAGCACAAGCAGCTGCTAATTTCCTCTGTAAGTTTGTCATTCTTCTTAGTTCTTTCAAACTGTTCTAATCAGTAACAAATATCTAACTTTACTACGTTCAATTAATATGTACAGTTAATATGCTTAGTTAAAGTTAATAACACTACAGCACAAGCTATTAACATGTAAATGGAAGCAAATTATATATTGCAAGTTCTCAGTGTTAGACATTACTATAGCTTTTGTCTTACCAATAATTCACTTCTAAGAAAATAAATGAAGTGTTATTTTGAGAAGATTTCTGAAATATATACTTGAGAAAAGAAAAAAAAAACAATAGAAAGGGTCTTCTTCTTTCACAGACATCACTGATGAACTTTGACCTAGATTTTCTTCAGGACAGCTCAAGGAGGAAAAAATCCAGCATTTTGAAGAAATGGAATGATCTTTTGTTCTCAAACTTTCCTTCTAAGTATCAGTTGTTTCATAAATGACCTGTGAAAGGAATGTGTTACACAGGAACAAAGAAAACAAAATTGCCAGCACTTTAACACTACTAATTAGCATATTACTTAGATATGACATTCAGTAAACCTAGCAATGCACGTACTAAGCAACGTTGAATAAATATAATAGAATTCTTAACTTATATAGTTTTAAAGTTACCAGTTCTATTGCTTAGAATATAATGACATTCTTTAACAGGAAACATTTGTTTAACATTAGAAACACACGTATAGGCTTAGTTAAATGAAGTATATTACGTTTTTCACTGTAAATATGTAAAACATTAAAACTAATCTTTTTTATTCTTCATCATATAAAATGTTTTAGCTTAAAATATAAATACATACATACATATGTTTGAAAGCTTAAAGTCCCATACAAACTTTGTACTTAAAAGGCAAATCTATTGTTTCAGAAAATAATAGTCCAACAATTAATAGAATATGACTCATTTGTTTTTTAGGCTTTTTAGTTTTAGAAGCAGTTTCCAATAATTCAGCTCACTCTGTCTGTTTAGGGATATACTGTTCCACTTCATTTGTTCAGTATTATTAAGGATTTTATTGCTGTTAACAAAAGTGGATGCCTCCTGCAGCATGCTAAATATTTTGGTTTCTTCAGAAAGGAATAATTTGATCTTTGCAGGAAACACAAAAGTGGTTATAACATTGTTTTTGTGTTCCTTGATCAGTGTTTTTGTGTTCCTTGATCAGTGGTAGACAGTATTTTCTTTTACTTATTACTTTACTGGAATAATCATTGTCAAATCAGACTACACGTCCACCTATTTTAATAGATGTGGTGGACCATGTTGCTTTTAATATTTGATCTTTTTCTAAGCTAAACATGAACTTAACTATAATTGAGTGTGGTGGTGAGTTTTTGTTCTTAGAAGGTGCTATCAGGGATTTATATAGTCTTTCAATTCCAAAAGATAAAGTTTCAAGTAGGTTTAATGTTTTATGTAACCAAGTAGTTAAGAAGTGTATTATATTGTCTTCCTCATACTTTTCAGGTATACTATAAATTCTAATGTTATTTCATCTCAGTCTATTTCCTAAATTTTCAAGTTTTTCTGTGAGACAGTTATTTTGGATGAAAAGAAATTCAGTCTGAAACTCACCTTCCATTATTCTTCCTTCATGATCATTTAAAGTCTCTTCCATGCTGCTGATTTTGTTATTTCATAAGAATTTCAAAATGTTCCATTCTCTTTTGAGTCTCTTCTTTGAAAAGTTCTAGCTTTGTATCCAAATTGACTATTTTAAGTAATACATCCTGCATACTAGATAGTATTGACTGGTTGTCTTTTTTAACACAAGAATCCTGAGTATCATTTCTTGAGTGACATGCTGAATCTCTTCTCTCTTAACCAAACAGTTAAACTTTTGACAGAAAAACTAAGCTTTTGAAGAACCTGAAACTATAAATCTTTTCTCTAAGTATTAATGAATAAAATTAGCTAGTAAGTATCTTCAAATGTTATTTTTTTATTACATTTTCTGTCAGAGAAAAGTTTTCAGTCAAAGAGCTTTCATAAAGTTGCTGTTCTCAATTAGCTGTGTTGGCCATACCCCTACTAGTTACTGTCTAAACCATATTTTCCAATTCCTAACTGACATGGATAACACCCTTGCTGTGATATCTGACAAATGCACTGTATATGCCTACATTTCCTCACAATGTACATTCCAGCTGACTTGCATACATATATAAATATCCACCTCTGCTGTGTTGCCTACATGTTCATTCTAACATTTTATGCTTTTCAGCCTGCATAAAACAAAAATGTAAAATCTTTCACCTCCTCTAGAAAACTCTTAGCAATCAAATTGAACTATCCAGCATTCTCATGCTAATTATCATGTTAGGAAACACTATAGCTATAGCCCAGCCCTAACCACCCCACCCAAAAACCTAGCTTGCACCAGCTACTACCTTCCCAGTGCCCCTACCTCAGCTCCTCCAATAAACAAATAAAAGCCAGTAATTATAAGGTATATTTATGATTCATTAAGATGGTTACATTTGCCAGTATACTACATCAGGTTCATATCTGGATTATCCACCATAACCTCAACATTGTTGCTATTTGCTAAACATAACTAATACCATCCCCCACAATATACACATGTACTTCCCTAATTACCAAATAATATAAATGGATTACTCTGACAACAAGAAAGATGGAATATGTTTGTTATTAGTAAGCAAATAGTCAGAATGCAATTGCCTGAGTACCTCATTATCCACTGAGTGATTCAGTCCAAACTAGTTTATGACTCATGTTCCCTTCCATAATAATGTCATTTTCACAATTATTATTATTTACTACCCCAGGATTCTCTACCACCTCCTAAAATTTGTAAATGGTCTATGCCACAAATAAAAAATAAAGGCAACATTCTTTATTCAGTGGCATTCACATCTTACCTTAACATCCATCAGTTAATTACTAAGTCCACTAGTTCTAACCCCACCACTTATCACTCTACCTTGACCAATAAATTTATCCAAAATCCTAACAAACCCAGTTCTATTGAGGTCTTAATACCTAATATTAGTGACCAATTGGTAAAAATATTCTTCTGGTTGGGTAAAAAAAAAACTTGACCTATTCCCTAACACATTAAAAGCAGATCAACAGATAAAATGTATGTCTTCCAAAGTGCATTATGATATGTGACTGGACAACTCTCTAATTAAGTCAGTGACATCCTTTCTGACACAGCTGCTGTACTTTGAAAACCAATTCATATCATACAACAGCCATGGACCAAAAATGCAGCATCAAACTGTATTAAAATGCAGCTCTAAACACACTCAGACTGGTTTCATTAAAGCTTCCTCTGTAGGTAAACATTATCTGGTCCTTGGCTGCTGGAGTTTTTGTTTTGCAATGCATATACATAAGGTTAAAAGATTATGCAGACAAACTATTCAGTATAAACTGCAAGAAAGGTCCAGCCAAGCTAGACTCTTCACTGTGTAATACATCAAACCTTCTGGATGATATTTGGGTTATTTTGCTGGCATCCTAATATTATCTACAGCTAGTGGGGTTTGGCTTGATTCGCCTGAATGGACAGATAAAAACATAAAAAGTAAAACGTCATGGGCATTCTGAAGTTCTGTAGATGAAATATTGATATGTCCTTAAGGAGTCATTTACATATATTCCATGGACCTCTATTACAGGAGTTTTATGATATTACAAAGTGAAAACTCGAGCTTGGCTGATCATACTTACAATTTAAACCTAATGGTTTATGAAATATTCTAATTCTTTGGTATGGATGTTGTTTACACCCTAATGTTTATAGACATCAGATCTGATTTTAAGCACTCCATTGCTAAAGTTTAGACAAGCAATAAAACATATGTAAAGCCTGTATGCACATCTATAGTTAGTGTGGTTTGGTTTTACTAGCCAAATGTGTAATGGTTCCCCTGGTGTAGCCACATGATAAAACAACAAAAGACATTGGATTCTAGAATGTTAGCTGGTCATTATAAATCATACCAATATTATGCTAATGGAGCACAAATTCTAATCTATTCACTCAGTAAATGACATATAGTATAAGGGTCAGAATGACGGATGACCTTTAACTTACACTAAATGTCATGGCAACTGTCTTGGATGAATTGAGTTGATACTAGTTAACACTAATGCAAAATAAGATGTCATGTGTTCAGTGTTGCATGGGATGAGAGCAGTGCACTGGCTCCTTGGGGAGGGACAGGTACACTGGAGTATCATTACAAAGCAGTGATACTACAGTTGCCTCCTTCTAACTATATCAGCAATAATGACATGCATGGTAAGTATGAGAAGACCTGATATGGAACTCTGCAGAACCCTACAACAGAGAGAGTAGACAAAAGAATAAGTAATCCTTGAGATTAACCTCTGTGTAAGCATTGATATGTAATAATATGTAAGAGGCAAACTGTGTCAATGTCCAAAATTCACTTACTCCGAAGAACTAGATGAGCAATTGGGAAGAGTGCAGGAAAGACATCAAAGACTACAAGGGCTGAGCATTTTGAGAGGCATATAACCAGAAGAAGATTACTGATCACTTGAGTGAGTACAATCTAACTCCTGTGGTGAGCTCTGCAAACAGACTGAAACAGATCTCACAACCCATGAGATTCAAGTTTATATGCAAGCTGCTTACACAATGGCTTTCTTGATAGTCTTTCCAATAAAGGGGAGACTTGTAACATAGTGATAACCATCCAAAACACTTAAACTCTAATCCAGAGGTTTTGAGAGTTGTCAGAATTAAAGTCTACTGAAAAATGAATAATAGGACATCAATTATCTGAGACACTTGGTTGATTCTGAATATGTATAAGCCTTGGACATCCATCATCTGAGCAAAGTTGGCTGGCATAGGGCTGAACTTACATGCAAGAGGATGCAGACTTTTTAGCATCAAGATGATTCTCTGTCAGGACATACTGCAAGTTAACTGTGTGCTTTTGGGAATGTCTACCCCCATTAATGACTCCACCATTTGTCTAAAGGCTCAAACATGCAGTCATGAGTAGTAAAACTAAGTGAGCCTATTTTTACAAGCTATACTGTCCTGTTTGTCAACTGCTGGTTGGTCAATTTCTCACAGCAGATACCTCTCTGGATAAATAATAAGCCATATTATGGGGTATTTCTAGCTAATATATGGAATAATGCAGGTCCTTTGGCAATCCATTCTCCAGAAAGTGGGTTCCCCAGTCTTAACCACCATCTTTGCTGTAATGGAACTCAAAATAATACCATGACCCCCATACCACAATAGGTAGCCCATATGGGAATATGGAGGATATACTTCAAAAATACATCTACATTTGATATACTCTGAAACCAGCATTTCTGGGCCATTTGCACTGCAGCCTGAAAGTAGCAGACTGAGAAATGGAAAGACAATGACATTAGCAATGTTAGACAACTTCCTATACTTGATTAGTTGAGCATTAGCAGAATAAGGCAGGGTAGTACAAAGCTGAACTTGATGAAATGGTGGTCTCAGCAGGAAACTGATTCCATCTCAAGATTAGAGGTGAAACACTAAGTCCATATGAGTGACTGTGATTATTAGCAGTATTATTTGCTGAGCTCCTGCAAGAAAGACTTCACATTAAGGGATGAATAATAAACAAGATGAACCATATGATTTGTTCCTGCTACCATTACATACCCAAGGGATTCTGTGGCTCAACAAAGAACCTGTACCAGGTTCATCTTGGTTTTAAAGCCAATAGATACCCTTAGAATGGCATCAAATTTTCAGAACTTAATTGTTGAGATATTAAGGCACTAAGACCTTTAGGGCTGTGCTAAGATGTCAATAATGCCTTGTTTGCTGCAGGCTGACCTTGCATTAGAACATAGAATTCACTATGAGTCATTAGAGTATATGTTGCAGCTGTTTATCTTTGAAGGAATTTACATTTCATGGATATCAAACAGAGGCAAAGCATCTAAGCCTCAAAATGGTAAACCTTGAAAAGTATCAGAACCTTTCACTCCAGGTGTGCATCTGGACAATGCCAGTGCCATGTCCCACTCTTATGTTTTGTAAGGAGTCTCAATCGATAGCAACCTTCATAAACATCCAATAAGGTCTGTGGAGCCACAAAAGAGAAAACAGTGAAAACAGGAGGAACATGTCCTAACCATGCCCCATAATATTAAAAATCCATTATGCTGCATTTACTGCCAGACACTCACATAGGATCAAAAACAATCTTATCTAAGACAATATTGCAGTGTTTTCTATATGAGGCGACTGTGCTCCCTGTATCCCTGATTTGGGGGTTGTTCTTTCATCACAATCCTAATCTGCATATATACTACCTCTGGGATCAAAGTGGTTTGTAGGTAGCATTCCACTATTACTGATACAGAGCCCAATATACTCAAATTCATGCACCCCAGACACTTAGCTGTGAAAAGTTGGTATGTAGTAATGATGTGAACTAGAACTGCAAAAATTTTGGAAGTGAACTGATAGGAGTCTCTACACAGATTTATTACTAGCTGGGAAAGTAATGATTCTCTCATTTCAAGAAATGAAGGCCATGTTTTTATCTTAGACCAAAATAACGGTTGATTTTTGAAGGTATTTCTGCTCATATAAAATCTTCAGTGCAAATTTAGTTGTCTTATGATTTATAAAAATTGACTATGCATGTTGTCATGGTAGATGTATATACTTTATAATTTTAATAGCTGATGGTAACTTATATTCTATTTTTCTATTCATTTGGCTATTAGAAGCATTATTTATTAAACCCTTTTGGTGTAATGGCAAAATGTATAAACTTATTGTGGTTATTGTCTATTTTTAAATAAATTATTTCAGTTGAGTCTCATACAATTTCCACTACATCCCACATGATGCCTTTGTTTTCTAGGATAACTATTCATTTTTTCTTTTCATATATCCCAAAAGAAAGACAAATTGTTTCCTTGATGCCCAAAGCAGTGGTGGCATTGTTGGATAAAGATTTTGAGGGACTAACAAATACTTTTGCCTTGTGTTGAAAATTAGAACCTCTGTGGTTGGAGTTTACAAGGATAGCTCTCTTTTCTCATCTGTCAGACTCTTTGGGAATTACTGTTTAAGATGAAACTCCAATTTCTCAAGCCAGTTTATTCTGAGGCCTGTTAAATATTTCAAGTTAATGTGTTTCAAAACATGGAAGTGTGTTTTTCTGCCAGTTATTTTGAATAGGCAATCTTGGTACTAAAGAATTACTATGAGGATCTATCTGTAAATTTCAAGGCTAAGTCATCTGCTGTTATTGCCAGACAATAGTTAAGACTGACTACTTATGTAAATTCATCGTATGTATAGCATGTTCTATAATTTGTACTGGCAGTTGCCACAGGGGGCTCAGACTGTGAGCTTTAGTCCTGTCATGCAGGGTTTGAGTCCCTCATCCCTCATTTGCCTACTGCTTAACCTTTAGTAATCACTTTACCAGACATTGTCCCAGGTCTCCCCTGAGAAAAGATTGTGTAACCAATCATTTTCCTTTCTTAACAAATGGGTATTATTATGAGGATCATGTATTTTTGTATTGTGAATTCTTATTTTTAGGATGTAACTCAACCACATTTTGCTTTTCCTACATGAATAATACCTATGTTTACATGAACTGCATATTTATATTATATGTTATACCTCATATTGGCCATTTTTCCATCCTATAGTTGAAGTTTGACTTCTCCCTTTCCCTTTCTTGTTGAAGTTGTTTTTAAACAAAAAAATTGATGGCAGATCAAAATAATTGAATATCCTCAACTTACAAGTAATGGCAAACAATGTTCTGTCTAAGGACAATAAACTAGATCTGAGTATAAGCCTTAGACCCATAAATAAGCAAGTAGGAGTAGACTGTAGAAGCTTTAAAATGCTCTAGCCTGGTATATGCAAATCCACAGTTATATAGCAGGTGGACAGGCAAATTTAGTAGCTATCTCAATAAATTCAAAATATGAGTGCATTTCAGGTGACATGTTCATTTTTAGCTTATAAAAACATTGTAATCCAGTGAGCTACTGTGCCAGTGTAGTTAAATAAGTCTGCACACTGCAGCACCCATATAAATATACTAATTGGAATTGGAGGCACAGTAAAACAATATGTTCCCTTTTTATGCTAAATTGGGAGATTATGTGACCAAACATTTGCCCAAATACCACTGCAAATACAGCCAAGTGAACTAACAGCTGTAGATGAGAACAGAATCAGAAATGCCACAAACCAAAGCCACAATAAAAGAGACTATACCAGCATACAGTTAGTCAAAGGTGAGCTATAAGTCCACAATAAGTAGAGAAACAGCTGTGGCACATGTAAATAAAAACAGTAGGCTATATACAAAATGGCAATGTAGCACACTGCCTGGAATATGAATCTCAGAAGAAAGATATGCTGAAAAACATTGTCACTCATAACACTATACATTCAATAGTCATAAAGTTAATATTATATAGCAGTGCTTCCAAGCAAAGTGTTAATGCACTTCAAAATACAACTATATTTAATTTACACTGAAAGTGGTCAATTTTGGAGGGTAGGAGGCAAAAGACCATTCCCCGAAGCTTGGTGGGAAAGTGGGAAAAGTGTATGTATCAGAGAGCAAATTGCAATTTATTTATTTACATTCAGTCGTCACCAAATCAAAAATATAGAGGCATCTAAAAGCAACAAGATAAAATATATTACTGCAACCATTTGTTCTTTAACTTACTTCCAAATTCTTTAACTTACTTCCAAATATGATGTCAGAGTGGTGCACAGAGTGTGGTGGTTCTTTTGGGGTAAGGGTAAAGTGCTGACATGCTGTGTATATACAAAACAAACACAGAAAGCAGTGGAATAAAATTGAAGATTTTACTGGTGCATCTTTCGGTACCTCAGATTGCGCCTTCAAAGGGTAACAGTTTTACCACATGGCTTCCTTTTTATACAGTTTCTTATTTACATTCAATTAAAGACTAAAGACAAGATGTGATGCTGTGTATATACATCTGACAGAACCAAGTTGAATATATATTACAATAGTTATTTGTTCTTTCACTTTTGTCCCAATGTAACTCAGATGGTGGATGTCTTTTGGGGCAGCAGGGAGGTATAGAATGTGTAAATGCACAGGTAAGTTGCATTATCATTCTTGACATGTCTTGTCAGGGAGCATTGCATGTGTCTGATTATCAGCAAACTGAAATATGTTGTTGTGGCTACTATGACTTTCATTTTCTTCTCAGTGAGACATCAGGTATTTAGAGACCATGGACTTCTTTTTGCTGGGTAAGATATATGTAAATGCAAAGGTCACTTAAATGGTCATTGTTGAATGACCAGTGATATTGCTTACTGTGGGGTGTGCACTATGTGTCTGAAAGGAAAGTGGACATTATATTTATTTGATCTCTTCTCAGTCAGAGTTGGTGCACCCTCTCAGAAAGGGTACATTTCACAGGTACAGTACAAGTGCAAAGGAAATTGAAGCTAGTATTGGTCAATGGATCAGAAGAAACACCCTATTTCTTCATCCTGAATACCGATTTTTTTTACTTTAATGTTAACCTTTTCTCTACACACAGTATAGAGTTTTGTATAATATGGTGCATTATTTCAAGATAAAGCTCTGCATAAGTCTTTTTTTAAATCACTAACTGATGATCATAACATATTATTTTGATAAAGTTGTTGTAATATTTCATTTAATTAGAGACCTGTGGTCTGTATTGCTAGGCAGCATGGATAGTCCTGTCTATCCACAAAGGTGTGTTATTTTTGCCATTTGGTTTCCAAGACACATCTTCATGTTTAGCCTTTCATAATGACAAACTTAGTATATATCTAAATCATATTTGTACTTGTATATACAGGTGAGGCATACAATGTGTACATCTAGCATTGCCTGATTTTGTTGCTGAGTGCGTTAATGAAAAATGATGGGTTGCTGTGTGAGCTGGAACCCTTGTGGGTCCATAGGGTATCATTTGTGGGTTTTCCTGTTATACGTTCATCAAGGAGATTTGTAATGGCTTTTTTGCAGATGGTGATCTGTTCTTTTTGGTATGGTCCTTTATGAATTCTTTCTGAGAACCTTTTTACGTGTGTGCGTGTGTGTGTTATAATGTAGGTATGTTTATTTGTCGCTGTGAATACCATTTCACCACTGACACTGTTTTCCACAAGCAAAGCATTATACCCTTCCACAATTTCCTTTGTGTAACTGCAAGATTAACATGCTTTGTAGTTTTATTTACTCTTTTTGCATGCAGTTTCAGATATGTGTGTGTGTGTGTGTGTGTGTGTGTGTGTGTGTGTGTGTGTGTGTGTGTGTGTGTGTGTGTGTGTGTGTGCGTGTGTGTGTTCTGGAACTTGTAAACATGCATAAATGATGCAGTCATATAATATGTGCATGTACATGGCTAATTATCATTTGTTTGGTTCACATCAAATCGAACACTGATATACCAAAACCAAAAAACTTGAAACATCAGCATTTCATCAGACTAACAAAAACCCTTAAATAAGCAGTAAAATGCACACAAATCAGTGCATTTGCAGAAGGTAAGCCCCCTTGCATCTACCATACCCCCAGTTATTTATATATATACCGCTTCCAAAATCACTCAACAGTTGGGTAAATGAGAAATTTCCTTATACCACTTAATGTTGATCTTGGCAAAAATACTCGGCCCACAACAGTTACTGTATGTGTGTGTGTGTGTGTGTGTGTGATATTCAATACATGTGATAAACAAAGGTAGAGTCTGAGGACACACACAATAGGTGGAAAATTTTATTAAAATGTAGTGTGTTCCACACCCACACCAAGCTATAAATTTACTAACATTTTATCTTATTATTGTATGTGGATAATACTCAGTACATAGTACTACAACAACAAAAAAAAAAACACGTTTGTTTTCTATAAACAAAGGTAGAGTCTACACACACACTAGGTCATGTGTATAGATGCAAGTATATATATTGGTGTAAGCATTGTTACTTAAGGAATGTTCTAGGAAAGCAAAGTGAGGTTATTTTCAAGCACAGAAGTCAGTTAAGGGAGAAATGAAGTATAGTTTCTAGAATAGGAGGCTTAAAGAAGCGAGGGTCTCTTAAGTAGCTAATTGAGAACATACTGCTGTAAGCAGTATAACTGAGGTACTATCAGCAAAGAGTTTATATTACTGAGAGGACTAAAGCAGTCTCCAGATAGTTATTTGGCTGTATGGCGTTATTTTATGACAGATCATTCTCACTTTGACGGTAAAGTGCACTGGTACCACAAAACTGATAGAAGAGTTCTGCTGTGTTGGTTAATTTGAAACTGAACTGTGCTGTTTTCCCATGACAGTAATGCATAAAGTGCCTGTAACTAATATTAAATCCTAATTGTGCAACCATATAGACTACACTTTGAATTGTTGGTAAAGATCGGCATATATGGACTCAAACTAACACTAGCCAAAAAACAGTGCTTTTCCTTTGGTCTTCTCACCTCCAAATTTGAATGTAGACAATGTGGAAAACTTTTATTTTGTTTTATAAGCAAATCCACAGTTAGAAATTAATTACTCACTGTATAGACTGATGTATTGTTACAAGCATAATGTCAGTGCTTCTATATATATATATCTGTATATGTATATTTGTGTGCACATATATGATTATATATTAATAGTTGGCACTGTAGTCTGTCAACAACCTCATTTCATTGCAGCACAAATAATCTACCTAAAAAGATTGTAAATGTAAACTAGATAGTTGACTTATGCTACTATATAACATATTTCCTATAAAAAAATAAACAGTTGATTTCAGTCTGCACTCTGACACCACTACATTCCTGTAGGAATATCTATAACACTACCCCAGGGATTCAAAAGGCCCTGTACCTACAATGTGGCATTTTTCAACTGAGAGATAAATTAGCCACAATGAGGAAAGTCCTTATTATGGACTAATTTGCATGTCTCTGAATTGTATTATTTATCTCAAAGAGCAAATCAACACTTCCCAAAATAGGTAAAAACAGGTAACTGTGTTGTCAACTGCATTATGGAAGCATAGGCACCCCCCATCACACACACACACACACACACACACACACACACACACACACACACACACACACACACACACACACACACACACATGCACATACCTCACATAGTCTTTACCTTTCCATGTAGACAGAATGTCCACAACGTCTCCTTTTCCGCTGTCCACACTTCATAGAGGAGGGTAGACAGACTGTAATGCCAGAAATTCAGGATAATTTCTAGCCTTCAGTAAATGCATGCTAAAGCACAAGCTGCTAAAGAGTGTGACAGGTTTGTCACAACTTGTTTCAGGCATTGCAAACCTAGATCCTTCACATCTAGTTAAAATCTACCTGCTGCACTGTCATTCAGGCAGCCTTGATGGCAGATGTTTACTTCTCCTGGCCCAGCTGCTAATATCCTCTACAGACTGATATATTCAGACTTCAACAAAGTCACTCCATTGTACTTACATGCTGTTATGCCCCTGTCTAATCATATACATCTTACAATGCAGAACTTTATAGGCATATATGTCTTGGCCTAATTACAGCATGCTGTGTTTCCTGCCACAAGAAGAAGACCATCATGAACCAGATCATGCTATTTCTTTCCTCAATGGGAGATAGTTGATGCCAGACATTTCTCACTTCTAACCCCCCCTGCTCTTCCAATTACTTTGCTGTTAATTGATACCAGGTCATCATGGTCTCAGTCAGGGCTTCGCCTATCTCAACCCAAGGAACCAGAGTTTATAATGATAATTAATACAGAGAGACAGAACACAATGCAAATTCTATACATTGCACCATATATCCTTTAATATTTGCAATCCTCTCTTTTTTGAAGACAGAAAAATAACATCCTCACTACTGCTCCACCTTCAGTACCAACATTCTGGAAACAGTGTTTAATGACTTATGAAGCCTTATAAGAGCTAAGTAACTGCCTAGGGTACGATTTTGTTATGGATGCATTATTTTATTATTCTGTAAAAATAATCCATCTGTGGTGCCATTGTTCAAAGCAGGTTAGGCTACGGTATCTATTAGGGTTAGTGCAAACCTGGCCACTCAATTTGCATGCTTTCTGCTCCATACCATCCACTTTTCATGATAAGGAGTCAGATATGCTCTATGATTCATTATGTAGATCATAGTAGAGAGAAAGGGCAAGGAGTAGAAAGCCTGCAAATTTTAAACAGTGAAGTGGACATGATGGTATCATTAGAAACGGTGAAAGGAATCCATCCCCAGCACTACCTTGGAGGTCTACATGAGAATGCTGTGCTTGGTTGTTGTTCATATGGATAGCCTGGATTGTAGCAGATACATTCTTTATACTGGCAGTCAACCAAATACTATAGATAGTGGATGGCTTTGTTGGACAAATGTGTATTTCAGTGAAGCCAATTGGAGTACCCTAATGTGTCTTCATAGGTAACAGAGGTTCTAAATTAAGTCTGTGTGTGGCAATCTTTTAATTATAATTAGACATCTGAGGTATGCACAGTCAATACAGTAGCTACATGTGGATAATTGACTGACTCTGGTGTTTTTTGCTTAAGTTCAACAGTCTTTTTATTGCATTTGCAGGGCTAAGGCATATTCATGAGAAACAAGTTGAAATACTTTAATTGAGTTCTGTCTGACCAGAATAATGTTGAAACACATTATTATACACATTGATTTTTTATCACAATCAGATATTTAAGGTATACAGAGTCAACACTTTAACAATAATTGCTGAGTACAGGAGCTGTCTGTTGATGAAAGTGACTGACCCTGTAGACATTTGCTCTGGTTAAAGTAAATAATCTTCCTTTTTAGGACTGGTGTGAATTTGAACAAAGTAGAAATACTTTTCTGTGGCTACTGTGTGTTTAAAACAGTCTTGAAATACACTACTGTGGCCATTATATTTTTACTAGAATCAGACATCTTAATCTACACATTCAACAGACTGGATATAACTGTTGGCCACATGGGGCAGTATGTAGATGAAAATGTTTGAACATGTTGCCATAATCAAACAAATCTGTCATTAATGTGGTTCTGCAGGATTAGTGTGCATATGTGAAAAAAAAGTTGGAATACTTTTACTGTCGGCATTTCCTTTAAATCACAATCAAATATGTGAGTTATACAGTGTGTACAGATGCTGTCTAGTGATTAAGCTGTTGTTAATCACAGTGCTGATTTGGCTTGGCAGGAGTAGTGAAACACAATGTATAGTATTTGTTGAAGACACTCTAAGACAATCATTTCTGTAGCTTATGCTTGTATAGGTGTGCTTGGACAGTGTTGCAGTATATCTAAGTGTAACAAGTTGTCCACACTTCCTTTTACTTTCCATTGCATTCAAACACCAACATTGTACACAGAAACTGGCTATCTTTGGTAGTCTGGGTATGATGTGCATGAAAGCACCTTGTTACAATGATGGTGTGTGTAATGATATAATTGTACAGTGTTGCTTTCCCCGGTTGAGTTATTGGCCATGGTTTCTTCTGTGCAGAGTCTGTATGCTGTCAATTTTTCTGTGGGTTTTATCCAGATGCTCTGGTTTCCTCCAACACCCCACAGACATGTTGTAGTTAACTGATATTGCTCCAGTTTGCCTGTAGGTAAACATGCAAAGAGAATGTGTGAGTGTGTGTGTGTGTGTGTGTGTGTGTGGGTGGGGTAATATTATTAGTTTTTATCTGTGGACACACAGTATTGGAGGACACATACATAACTCTTTTAGATAGCAGTATTCTGTCTTTTTTATTGTTTACATACTGTTATAGTCATAACTCGAAAATCCTTTTTGTCTTTCTAATACTTTAGTCCAAAAAAGCAATAAAAGCTTAAATTATGCCAGAAGTGTTGCATAAATGTTTCTCTTTAACTAAATGATATATTATTCATTTTGTTCACAGCATTAATAGTATTAATTATTTAATACCTTTAAGATCAATGGTAAGCAGTTCACATTGTTCTACTTTCCTGTAAAGCAGTGCGCATTTAAATGTATCTTGTTTATTGGAATTATTTCAGTAACTCTCTTAAACACTTCTAAAACAGTCTGATCAAAGCATTCAGTAGAGATGTTCTGCCACTCAAAATACTTTGCCTCAGAACTAATTTCATTCAAAATGTGACATCAATATGCATTGCAGGGCATCAGTGCAATATCCGATTTTAACCAAGCGGCTTTAAAAGTACACAATAGAATGCTGACGTAGTCTGACAGTACTATGAAACAAAATACATTTTTTATATGACTCTGCTAAACTGCATGAATTAAAAAAAAAAAGAAAAGCTCTGAGAGCAGTTGTTTAATATAAACAAAGATACCATACCACCACTGGTCCCTAGGGCTACCAAATTATTTTTCTATTGCATGACCAAACCTTGAATTTAATACATTACTTTTTATGCATCATGAACATGTTGACTCCTGCATCTTGCCAGCATAAAAATAAACTCAGTTGCAGTGTGTCTTTTTGACTACAAAATAATTTAATAAACCTGCAATCACTAGGAGTAATGCCAAAGAACAGTACTTGGTTAAATTTCTATGCTGCTGGCAACATGACTGATTTGCATATAGATGTACATTACATTGCAGCTGTCATAAACTATGTGATGTTTTGTCAGAACATCTGCAGTACATTGTTTATTGTTGACAGCATTAAATAGGCTTTCAAAAAATTCATTTAGATTCAAAACTGCAGACAAAGAAATCAGAATATGGTGATGCAATCCTTCAGGGCTCAGAAATTATGACTTCTTAAAAATCTTGAAATGTAGTATCTTTCTGAGAGAACTTTGTTAAAATACAGTGCTAGACAGTGCCTTTCTCAGCAGTCCTCACTTGAAGAGCTTTTACTTCAGTAATCAGGAATAGCAGGCAAAGTAATGACTCTGTGCTAAAGTCCATCATATGACAGCTACGGCTTTCTCTGCACTCAGCAGTAAGCAACTTTCAGGAACACCACAGGACAACAAGCAAGTTATTTTCAGAAAAAAATAGTGACTTAAAAATGGACCATTAATAATAAGAGGTTATTGGCAGCAACACAGGAGTGACAAATCTAGTACTTAAGTGCTGTGCTTTTCTTTCTGTACTTCAGTGGCAAACAAATGACAAACTGGTGGCCACAGCTTCTTGTCCTGATATTCTGGTCACATCAATGCTATACTGGACGACATGTAGTAGAAGGTGCTCATCAGAAACCACCCATGATACTAGGACTACTTCTTCTCAGGAAATTCAGAGTCCAAACAGTGTGTATACAACTGCTGTCTAAATTTGCTTTAAGACTGTAGTAAACGGGTTTGATTCTGCATGCAAAAAAGCATTCTATAATGAGAGAGGGAGAGGTAATGATAATTTAACAGAGCAAAATTTCATGTGGACATTGACTTAGTGTTACAGTGGTAGTAAATACAAAGTATCTGTTGTCTATTTGCAACCTAGAGCAGTAGCTAATTGCATATAATATAAAAAGATTGTGATGTGATACTATAAAGAGGTCCATTAGCAATAGTTATCCCAAGCAGCAAAATATATTTAATACTGTGCCTGAAGCTACCATAAAATAGGATACTTTATGAAGAGTAGGTCTACAGAAAAGATTCCTTTAATTAGCATTATGTTCACATATACAGTTTGCAAACAGGTAAAATGAGTGACAGCTGCCATCTTTAACACTCGTTATGTAATTTGATTAATCATACCTATTCCTTTAATGAAGAAACTTTAGGACACCATTTTAAATGCTAATGACTGATAGACGGATTGTTGTAGATCTTTGTATTACCCTGAAGTCCATTTTAACACACAACAATGTAAATGATCTTTTTGTCTACTGCACTGCTGTAACACTCTATGTCATACTGTCAATGAAGCATTTCTATGAATAGAAAGTGTTGAAGTTTCTCTGTTTTCATGCATATGAATGGCAAAAAATAGACAAACATATTGTTAGAAAGCAGTGAAATTGTATGTGTGATTCTAACATCTGTTGCATATCCAAGATTAAATCCTATAGCAGTTTGCATGTTTTACATCCTAACTTTTGTAAATTAGACAACAAGAAATTTGCATTTTTTGATTAAAAAATAAATTAAAATAAACAGAAAAAGTGAATTTAGTTATACATTGGACAGGATTCAAATAGAAAATTGCAAACAGAACAGCAAGCTGAAGGAAGATGTCAGTGTATCAGAGACTGATTCAGTTCCATAATGAATGGTAAAACATGGGCAAGTTATTATTTATTCAGCATAGGATAATTGCAGGCTCCATTAACACCTGCTAGACTCCAAAACACAAAGGATGCACCCAATGCAAATAAAATGAGACAGAGTACTTTGCCAACAATTTTCTGAAAGTGCGCTGCAGAGGCTATTTGTGCTTAGCCTTAAGCTTATTCTGTACTTCAGTATTGTGGAAAATCCTACAGATTGCACAAATATCACTTAAAAAATGCAGGCTGCATTTAATGCATTACAGCAGGCTAGTGTACTACAAGCCATCATAGAAGATGATCTACAAATGCATCATAGAAGGCAGCAAGAAAGGCTGTGAGCCATGCTGCAGTTAAGCCAGCTCTCTGATCAGGAAATAATGGACACAAATTAGATAAAGATATTGTTCAGGCTATGTGCAGGATGTGTGTACCTCACATGTATTCTCACAGCCTGTGGGGTAACCCAGTATTATTAGAAATGAGGGTATGTTTGAGTCTGAGTATACTGGTCTCTGGGACATTCCAGCAGCATTATGGGAGATGCTGTAGGAGTGTCCCAAACAGCCACCACTCCTATTGTATCACAATTCCTGTCAGTAATGTGCACCAAAGTGGGTGATTACATCGACTTCCCTACAACAGTCATGAAGTGCAGAAATGTCATGCCATTGATAACTTCTCCATGTCCTCAATACAATTGACTGCACCTATTTTCCAATCAAAACCCCAGCAGTACCCGATGCCAAACAATACATGAATAGAAAGGGGAGGTCATCATTCAGTTGTCAGATGGTGTGCTCTACAGGCAGCCTCATCACCAATATCATGGCAACACCCTGGTAGTGTGCATGATGCAGCAATTTGGAGGTAAAGTGGTCTGAGGGCTGCTTTCCAAAATGATGAAATACCTGAGGGGTTCCTACTTGATAAATACAAGACCACAGCTATGATGTAATATGAATCTAGACCTGTCAACACTAAGCATAAAGACAAAATGTGTCTTTTTCTTTCTACAAACAGGTGACAGTGGTTATCTAATGAAATCTTGGCTTATGATGCCATACAGAGCACTGTCAATGCCTCCTGACAAAGCATACAGCAGAACACATCATTGCACAGAACATCATTGAGCACATTCGTCTTGCTGAAAACAACATCATTGAGCATATTTGTCTTGCTGAAAACAAGATTCAGATGAGTAGAAACATTCAGTGATGCACTCCAATACATGTCAGAGGGTTGATATTATGACATCAAAATGCTGTAACAGTGAACATCTAAACATAGACAAGCATTCAGCGAAAATCACTTCCATGATTTGCTTAATATTAACAGGGTAAAGACGTAATTGGCCAACTAAACAATTTTGCCCTTTTCTCCACTGTAGTGTCATGTTGGAGTTGGTATATTTAGTTAGGAGTGATGGGGGGGGCACAGTTCCCCATATCGGGGAGTGTGGGGGTATAGCTCCTCACATGGGTGAGTTTGTTTTAGGTAAATTTAGTTCCATTTGGTTGTGGGGCAAGTATTTGTTTGTGCTTTAAATATTCAGTGAATTGCGGAAATGCATTTCGCTGAATACTTGTCAATGTTTAGGTGTTCACTGTTATGGCGTTTTGACATCGTAATATAGACCCCATGTCAGAAAAGGCATCACAGATGGTCAGCATGCTTGCCATGCTGCACAACATGATAACATCAAAACATGGTGGGCTTACTAGCCACAGGTGTGGGTAGAACTATCAGAGTCATTACAGGATGATCAGAAGGATACAGCTGTGAGAAAAATAGTCATGGGTGATGGAGGATGTGTCCATATGTCCTAGCTTAAGCAACATGGCAGTATGTGATGCACACCTTTGAATCATGACAAGCCACATGTACAGAAGTACACAGACTAAACAATGATGCTCATACAGTGTTGCCCCCACAACAGCTGCATAGCGTATGACTAATGGAAATAGCCCATTAGTTGTCTATGTTGAAAAGCATGCATAACACAAGCAAGCATATGGTTCATCTGTAATACCTTATACACACACACATGACATAGCAAGGAACACACATTTGGATGTCTACACAGGAGACATTACTACAGTAATACTCACTGCAAGGAACAAAGCCAAAAAGAACCACACTGGCATATGTGTGACTTTCTTTAGGTGCATACATCTGAAGGTGTGGTTGTCTAGGTAGAATATCATCCTACAGAATAATAGCAGGTGACATTAGCTGTACAACAGCCAATACCATAACAAAGTTAGGCCAATGCAGTGTCTGGGTATATATCAGCACAAACATAACCTAATCACAGGGGTTGTGCACTAACACCAATGCATTACACACAGCATAGCAATGTGTAACAGTATCAAACAACACACTACACAGTATACAGCAGCATGAGTAATGTCAACATGTCAAAAAGCAGCCAAAATTAAGCATACCTATGTCACAACAAGTTTCAAGTTACATGCCTGGCATGGAATTTCACACATAAGGCAGCACTACAATGTGCATATTATTGCTGTAATATAAGTCATGTAGATGTAAGAATATGTTCAGTCTTGCACAGCATCAATGACAGGCAGTACACATCAGCCAAAGAACAATTATCATTGATTGGGATACAGCAATATAGGTATATATATGTGTGTGTAAGCAGGCAGGTACAGGAAGGCATACATGGGAAGTACATGTCAGCAAGATAACAAAGGGAAAGGTCAACATAAATATACATAGTGCTGAGGGAGAAGCATATGCATTAGCTTATCAAAATGACACATGCAACACTAGTATGCATACAGTGGTATACCTGTACATACCTGTGCAAACAAGTGTGGCAGACAAGAATGAAATGTGTAATATAGCAATCAATGCTGGAAAAATAAGTACCATGCTGATGATCATGAGCAATGCTTGATTTATGTTAACTATCAAGAGATGCAATCATGGAAGGAGAAATACTGTCACATACAGCATTGCAGCCATCAATATCCAAATATATAATGATGACAAATATGTACAACACAACACGACTTGAAGACAGTCACTTATGTCATATAAATGATCACAAAAAGCCTACAGTATCAAACATGTGAGAAATCACTTACAGAAGGACTAGGCAGCACAGCAGTCATTATTGCTACAGAATCAGAATGACACATAAGGAAACACATTGGATCAACTGTCAGTGTTTCTCTGTCTCAGTCTAGGGTGCTCACACTGATGGCTCACAGTGATCTTAGCTGTTCCTGGCACATCTGGAAACACTCAGTCCATGGTGCTGTACCCAGGAGCAGGAAGTACTGACACTAGCAATGTGGGACACAGTATGGGTGAGAGGAGTAGTGTGATGTCAGTTTAAGTATTTACTGGTATTTTTTCACTATTTCAAAGCTATCTGTTCTGCCTGCTCTGGTTTTCGCACCAAGCAGTATTTAATTAATTGAGCTGTTAACTGTTTAAGTCATTCTTTAGAGCCTCCTGGCTGATTTTCAGATGTTTTAAACTTTTTTCAGTGTCTCGCTGCTATTTTCCTGCTGTGTTAAACATTCCCTAGTGTTTTCTGCTGAAACTAGGGTAGCTAATAGCTGTAGCACAGTCCAGATCCAGACCTGCTGCTTCTGGAAGTGTTTGTAGTACTTTGTTCTAAACACATTTTCCAGGCCATCTTGGATTGAAAGGGGCTTATCTGCACCTTTGTGAGAGAATCTAGGGCTTGGAATAAGCATCCCCATTGGTCCTTTTGCATCTTGTTAAGAGTTTTTTTCAAGTTTTAGCTTCTAGTATTTAGGTCCTGCATTTGAGCAAGTTTCTGCTGGTTTGTACCGAGATGAACTGAAGTGGGCTACCAGCTACAACTCTGAGCTAAGATACCAGATGACTAAAGGCTTCTGAGCTTCCAAAAAACATAAGTTGCTTTTTTTTTCTTATTTATACTATTTACTGAAATTTTTATTGCTTGATGCCTACTTTTATACTGTTTTTTATTTACTGTGTCCTAAACTACACTGTTGTACTGCAATTGCCTGCTACTGCGTGCCTGTAAAATCAATGTCATTGTTTTTTTCACTGTTTAGAATGCTTTTTTTGTTGTTTTCATTCTTTGTTAAGTATTTGCTGGTAATTTTCACTATTTCAAAGCTATCTGTTCTGCCTGATCTGGTTTTCCTACCAAGCAGTATTTAATTAGCTGATCTGTTAACTGTTTACACCATTGTTTAGAGTCTTTTGGCTGATTATCTGCTATTTTAAATGGTTTTTCAGTGCCTTGCTGCTATTTTGCTGCTGTGTTAAACATTCCCTAGTGTTTCCTGCTAAAATTAGGGTAGCTAGTAGTTGTAACAGGTCTACTTCTTTTGACCTAACTTTCATTTGCCCGACACTCATTTTCCTGACCCCATTTGACTGAAATTTCATTTGCCCGACACTTCATTTGACCGACAAGTATTATTAGCAAGAAAATGTAATATGTCCCCTTCTCCACTGTAGTGTGACCCTGGAGTTAGAATATATAGTTAGGTGGGGGTGTGGGGGGCACAGCCCCCCCACAACAGGGGGTGTGGGGTGCGAAGCACCCCAGTTCATTTCATATGATATTGTTAACATTTGATGTAATATTGCTTAGTAAAAGAAAAGTAAGTGGGGGGCTTCACCCCCCCTTACACCCCCAACTATATATTCTAACTCCAGGGTTGCACTACAGTGGGGAAGGGGGCATATTCAATTTTCTTGCTAATAATACTTATCGGGCAAATGAAGTGTCGGGCAAATGAAATTTCAGTCATTTGGTCTCGGGCAAATGGGTGTCGGGCAAATGGGAGTTAGGTCAAAAGAAGTAGACCCGTTGTAACATAGTTCATATTCCAGGCTGCTGCTTCTGGAACTGCTTGTAGTAGTTTGTATATTACGAGCACATTTTCCAGGCCATCTTGGATTGGAATGGGCCTATCTGCACCTTTGTGAGAAAATTGTGCATTTTGGGACCTCATTGATAAAGGGGGGCTCATCTAGGGCTAGGAATAAGCATCTCCATAGGTCCTTTTAAATCTTGTTAGATTTTTTTTTCAAGTTTTAGCTTCTGGTATTTAGTCCCTGCATTTGAGCAGGTTTTGTCTTGTTTGCATGTTGCACAGCACCACTCACTACTGTGCAATTGTGCACCAAAGCCGGACAGCTTAATTCAACAAATTTTCTCTTAATACCCAGGCCAAAATATCCATTCACTGAGCTCCTCAATGATAGTTTCTGAAAAGCAATCCCTAGTGACAACAGTCTTCAACCTAGCAGTATGGACAGTTGGACTACCCTTGTTTCTTCTGCTAATCTTGTTTACATGGGTCTCTTGAGGAAGTGTAGCAATCGCCTCATGTACACAGAAAACCCTCTACTAATAACACAACCTAGTACAGAGTGTAGGGGATGTATTTACACCAAGAATCTACAATCCATGCTCTCTCTCCCTCAAGACACTAACACAGAGAGGGTTGTCAGCTCACCTACTGGCAAATATTCACATAGTACCACTAATCCTACACATACCACTATTCATACACGTAGCACGCATCAAACATATAAATCCACATATGCAGAGGTCCTCTCAAAAAACTTACAGAAACACCAGAGATCTCTAAAACATAAGAGTGCCACATCTAACACAGTCTCCACACCACCCATGGCACATAGCAACACCAGTGTCTCAGCCACCAAGCCTGTAAGGCATAACACTCAAAAAAACAAGTTTTCTTAACAGTGGAGACTCAATAGTGAGAGACACAGATGTTCCACTAAACAGGCTGGGCAAGGAAAAAAATCACAGTTAGATGCCTGTCCTGTGCCAGGATTCGTCAAATCATGCATGCACTCAGGTCTCTCGGCTACAAGTACCATTTTGACTCTGTTATACTTCATGTTGGTGTGAATGACCTGAGACATACCTCACTGGACTATATGAAGAGAGGCATGGTCGAGCTCTCTGAGTATGTGTCCCAGGCAGGTATATTCCTAGCCTTGAGCTGCATACTATCCTCACCTAGAATTATGCCGCAGTATAAACAAAAAATTATTGATTTCAGTAATTGACTTAGTTTTTGGTGTAATTCAAAGGGTATCCAGTTCCTATCTGCCTGGAAAGCCCTAGTCGACAAACCCCGCTGCTTTGCCAGAGATGACACCCCTAGGCTTTCGGCTGCTGGCAAAGGCTCTTGCCTCCCCCACACTGCCTTTTTTAGGCAAGGTATCAAAAACAACATTACTGACATGAAATTAACCAACATGAACAAAATAATGGTCAAGCTGCTAAATGCTAGGAGCTTAAACTAAAACCTGCACTCTCTGGAAGCACTTCTGTCACTAGAAGATGTAGATGTCTGTGCAGTCCAGAAACCTGGTTTAAGGCCTCAGGTAGTACTCCAAGCCTGCAAGGCTACAATGCCTTCCACACCTTTAGACTGCAAAATGAATGTGTGAAAACCAAAGGAAGTGCTGTCTTAATCTAGAGCTGCAGTGGTGCAGCGGTTAGTGTTGTCACCTCACAGCAAGAGATTCTCCCATTCGATTCTTGGCTGAAGTGCCTTCTGTGTGGAGTCTGCATGTCCTCTCCATGGTCAAGTGACATTTAAAGACATGCAGTTAGGTGAGTATAAGAATGGGCATGCCCTCTTTGAAGGTTGGGCGTCGTGCTGGCAACTCGGCACCATAAAAAATCCACTGCCAATCATTAGCAGACCGGAGTTCCGCTGTGGTGACCCCTAACTGGGAAAAGCCGAAAGACATTAGTTTCTACAGATAAATCCACCTCATGTCTAGTTAGACTGGACAACTCCATGGAGTTACTCCAAGTCCAGGTTATTTTGGGTAAGACCCCCATTCAAGTTTTGGCCAGTTATAGATCCCCCTCCATGGGTCATAACATCCATGAAGCCTACTTAACCAAACTGAAGATGGTCCACATTTTACAGAACACACTGGTTATGGGAGATTTCAATTATCTCACCATCAAATGGGAAACCTAATCTAGCCCATCCTCACTAGCACAAAAGTTCTTTGACTTTGTAAAGTCAAATGCCCTGGAAGAAATTGTCTATACCCTGACAAGAGGAATAAACATTCTAGATCTGGATATTACCAACATGTCAAACAGATGTACTGCTGCAATTGTTAGACACTCATTACTTAAAACTGACCACATATTAGTCACCTTCAAAATGACACTAACCTCAGAAGTCACAAAGGGTGAAATCAGACTAAAAAACTTCACCAAGGCAAACTATACCCTCGTAGGTGAGGGTATAAATGCATTCCAAGCTCCACCCCAAGCTGAATGTGGTTGCTACACTGAAACTTACACTAAAGTCATGTACAATCACTTGCATAAGTTTATAAACTTGGCTGTACCAGAAAGAATCAAAGCCAGAGCCATAAGCAAAAGCAAGCTGCCATGATGGATGTCCAACATTAAAAAACTCTACAATAAATGCAAAAAGTTGCTGTCCAATAAAACAAAGGTAAGGCCACAACAATGGAAAAGCACCCTCCTCAGCCTCAACAGGCAAAAAAGACAACATGTCAAATCTTCCAAGAGCTCCTTTGAGAGAAACCTAGAAAGTACTGCCAAGGATAACTATAAGGCCTTTTAGAGCTACATACATAACCTAAAGGGTAGGACCCAAGCATGTGCAGAACTACTGGCCAACAGTATCGCACACACTGACCCCACAGAAATAGAAAACCTGATAGTGGATAGGTTTGGAGAAAAATTCACTTCCTTATCCCCTCCTAGGTTACAACAAGCCTTTCCCCAAACTTCCCCCACCACCTTACATATCAGAAGAGCAGGTCCTCAAAGCCCTATCCATGGTAAAAAACACAACCTTTATGGGACCAGATGATATCCCGGGCTGTCTTCTAAACAGTCTAAAACATGAACTAGCATTACCACTATGTACCATTTTCAATCATAGCCTAACCACAGGCTTTCCTGCAGAATGTAGAACACCTACACTCATCCCCCTTCACAAAGGTGGCTTAGCAACAGGCCCAGGGAATTATAGATCCATAAGCCTGACCAGCCTCTTCTGTAAGGCCATAGGATGTATCATTATGGACCTCATAAATAAATACATAGGTGACCTCCAAACCCTGGATCCTACCCAATTCAGATTTGTGAAGGGCAGACCTTGCTTGTTAAATCTGGTGGTTTTCTTTGAAAGTGTGACCAAGTCCAGTGATGAGGGCAAATCTGTGCCCACTGAATACCTCAACTTGGCAAAGGGTTTCTACACAATCCCACATTCAGGCATTATTGATAAACTTGGCAAACTGAATATAAATCCCTTAGTTGTAAAATGGATTGCCCACTGGCTCACAAACTGGGTACACAATATCAAAGTGGGTGATTCCACATCAAGAAGCAGACCTGTTACCAGTGGGGTGCCACAGGGGTCTGTGCTGGACCCCCTACTGTTTGTTATATACTTCTCAGAAGTTCAGATCAAAACTAAGGGGTTGTGGCTGACTAAGTTTGCAGATGACTGCAAACTAGGTGCAATTATTGAATCCCCAAATAAGGTTAGTATACCCCAGTAGGGTCTCAAGCAGATCAATGACTGGTGCACTAGTCATGGTCTCAAATTGAATGCAGAGAAATGCTTCATCATTCCCTTTGGTACAAACAATGTCCCTTCACACTATCAAATCAACAACAGTACCCTAAGTACCCATGATGTGATAAGGGACTTGGGATCACAGGTTGACTGCAACCTTAACTTCGACCACTACGTATTTACCATAGTAAGGAAAGCTTTCCACATAGCACACTTAATTAGTAAGGGTATCACCTCAAGAGTAAAATAGGTTATAATCTCCCTATATTTGGCACTTATCCAAGCCATAATTGAGTATAACGCCCCATTCAGCATGTACTGTATGAAGCACCTGCAGGAATTAGCGAGACCTCAGAGATATCTAACAAAGAAGATCAAGGGCCTCTAGCATATGTCTTACATGGACCAACTAAAATCCCTGTCACTATTCTCCGTATTGTATAGACTTCTTAGGGGAGACTTATGCCTGGCTTACAGAGCAATCCAAGACCCAAACCTAATGAACTTACTGCATATCTCTAAATCAAATGGGTCTAGGGCTACCTATTCCAAGGATAATATGGCCTGTGACTTAAATAAGACATGTTGGAGGGACAGATTTATCTCCCAGTGACTGCCATTTCTTTGGAACAGGCTACCAATTCATGCGAAACAATGCACCACTATGACACTGTTCAAGAGGAACTGTATGAGTGGATGGGACACCATAAATTCTTACTGGGGATAGCACCCACAACCCTCCTGGACATGTGCAGTCATCGCTAAATGCAATCTTGGGTATTGACTAGCACTTCTATGGTATTATATTGACTTGAAACTATTAAGCTTAAATTGACGGCTGGGTCGATAGCCTAGTAATCTCCTATGACCCTATGATGTGTTTGAATGGATGTGACTGCTGGGTTCAGAATAGATTGATCAGCATGTTGTAGTACAGACAGTGATGTACAAGGCCCATGTGTGGGTCTTGTGAGAGAGGGTCTGCCTCTCCCCGCTGGAGGTAATCTGTTCAGTACAGTCAGATAACTTAACAACCAGTTCATTCTATGGCACTACTCTAACACTACCATAACAAGGTTTTCACTAGAGCATGAAACAGATACCACACTGTCATGCTGTGCAGCCAGTGCTGCCATGACCTCTCCATGTCAGCACTCCTGACCTTCATCTAACACATACATGCAGTGCATTAGATGATTGGTGACATGGGCAAGTGTGCATAGGGCAGAGCCATGGCATCGCTGTGAATGTTCATGTGCCAGCAACAGTAAGCAGACACTCTGTAACACATATCCACAGACATGAGCTACACTCCCATGTGTAGTCCAACGGACAGCATCAGTCATTCATGTAGAACAGTTAGCATCAGTACCAGAGTCAACATGAGATAGAGGGTCATGCTCATCATCATGTCCATCATCTGATCATTAAAATAGCCAGCCTCACTATCCCCCTGATCATATGCTACACCATGACACACATGACTGTCGCCTTTCAGGATGGACACTGAAACCAGTGCAGTGGCTTGTGTGCCATTGACCATGTTGCCATAATGAGGCACATCACATTCCACCTCAGGATCAGTGCATGAGCCACTGGAGAAGATACGTAGTGGATATGCTGCAAATAGAGACAGATGAAATATGTCATGCACATTCACAGAAGTCAAATAAGCCAGGGTATGACTGGCATAATTGGTCAGCTTCATAACTACAATGAATAATCTTGGTGATATGGACTCTGAGTTGGTTTGGTTGTGGATTATGCAGGCACCCTATAGTGCAGACATATGCCATATCAATCACATATCAACTAAATATGATATAGACAATGTTTAAAAGCTCTGAAGGCACAACTAACATACCCACCTCTGGCTCCACAACCGGTGGTGAGGGTCAGAGTTCTACTGTCATGTAAAAATAGACATGTACACAAGTCAGTAGTAAGCACATAAACAGCATCATGTAGCATTTAAAATGATGTATAACACATAGTACATACAATATACACATCATGGATGGGCAGTGATGTTGTGTAGATTGCAAATGTCATATGCAGGTAAACAAAACCACATTAGTCATGAAGGTCACATGTGTACTTAACAATATTATACTATAGCAACCATATAGACTGTCTTACCAGGTTTGTCTTCCCTGGTTGGCAACTGAAGCATCCAGAATAAAGCAGTATCTGCAGGTTAAAATGGAACACAAACTTAACAGCTGAGTGTACATCTCTGGCATAATTGGAAGCAGAGGCACACAAAGGATACTGATCACGCTAACACACAATGGAGACAGTGCTGTTGACCTGATGTTGATGAGCCTATGCAACTGAAACATACAACAGTACACATGGTGCTGACAATGCTATCAGCGCATTGTTTGGGTAATATAACATGCTTTGTGTATCTGCATCTGGAGTATTTTGCTGCATATAACTCAGTTCTTCTGCTGTAACAGTAATAACAAAAGAAGGTAAAATGTGCGAATGAATGGCCTTGAATGACAATTGTATTATGCGTCAGTGTTTGTGAACATCGGACATACCTGTGCATCCTGGAACACTTGCATCAATACATCCTTTGGGTATATGATGACACTAGTGGATGTTATGGTCTGAGGCTAGGAACATTGTCCACTTCCAGTGGCATTCCTCTCTCTATAAAAGTGATGGGGTCTCTTAGCTATACATAGGATCATGGAGAGTAACATCACCAACAAGCATCCCTGGAAAGATAGTGTCCACCCATAACATTAATCATGTTAGTAATATCCCTCCACAGTTGCTGTCTCCACACAGTATAATCCTATCTAGCCAAGCAATTTTTGGCCATGCTGGCACAGACCCTCTATAGCAAATTATTTTTCCCTAGTAGACAAACTATTTCCCCAATTACAGCTAGACATTTGAAAGGAAGGGTGACATGCATATATCAGATTTTATGCATGGGTTCACCTAATGACATGCCAAAGTTCAAAGCATGTATCACTTCAATGCCTTTCCTCTCACATACAGTGCACTGCTATACAACATATTCTATGTAATCGGTATTAGAGCCATGTATAGATAAGCATAAAAAACATAGAAAATATGTCTGAAAAACTGATCCATATGTCTTAACATCATCTGCATACAACTGCACTGCCATTAATGCATTCCACATCATAGGATAAATTATTAAAGCTGGGATTTGAACTCATGGCAGGGCAACCGACACATAATTACTTTGCCACAACTGAATGCAACAGTGGTGTTATGATAGTTACATGCATAATCAGCTGCAGTTATCAAATCCACATCAAGCATGTGTGATAAGTGACAGATGAAACTGCAGTCAGTGACAAAGATTAGCACAAATGTGACCTTTATCATATGTTTATGACATATTTATTTGAACATGTTAAAACTCTGAAGCATAACATCACCTTATAAAAAATGGAACAGTTATACTGTCATGGCTAGATGTGATGACAACAACCAAATTAAATGCTAAGCCATCCCGTGGTTCCCCCATTCTCATTGAATGGAGTAACAGCTAGCACTGTATGAGCATCACTGAATATCCTTAAACTAGATCTTGAATGTGCAATTTGTGGACAACCTGTAAATTGTAGTTATCTGTATACCTACTAAAGACGGACAAAGTAAATCTTCATTAGTGACAAATATGATCACATGTCATTCATATCCAAAGTTTACTCAGGGCAAGTTTGCTTGTAGCCATACAACTGCATATGGGCAAAACCTCCCTGATAATGACTGACATGTATCCATATGCATATAAATTGGGGGAGTCTACCCCCATCCTATATAGAACTGACAAATTGATGTGCACAGAATTTCCTAAACAAAAATTAAATATATGTAGGAAGCAATGCACAGAACAGTATGAACATATTAGAAGATAATGAGTATTGCTATTCCACAAAAGCAATACAAGTGGCTGACTTATGATAGCTTACTTTTTGATGATAGCAGTCAGTCAGTTATCCCTAATAGTAAAGTTAGCACATTGCAAACACTTATTAAATCCCATTATAGTCAAACATAATTACTGAGGTTCATTAGCATGCAATGTTTGGAATACCATCAGTGAACATCAGCACTTTCTCATATCTTGGCATATTAACCAATAGCTCGACCTAAATGTACAGTGCCAAGTGCAACTGCCCAAGCACAACTGTCCCATAGTTAACATTGAATAGGAACATCTGTAAAATGTGCCCGGTGCCCAATATTCTGCTACCACTGTATATGTGCTACTTTAAAATGTGATATTAATACCTTTTTTTTATCATACCATTGCTACCTGTGAACTGAATGGAACTTCAGTGAAAATTGTTTTGAAGGCATTTTTCATTAACCTTCGAAGACTATCACAAAAATTTCAACCAAGAGGTGGATGCAGTGTGTACAGGTGCCCAAATGAACTGATGAGGAGACCCACCAGATGCTGGCTGTCTACGTTGAACATAAGTGGAGGATACAAGCATCCCTGAGGAACTTTGCACAGATCGACATTTGGAACCATATTGTGATGGAGCTCCAAGGATGGACAGGGACCTTCAGGACAGGCGTGCAGGCCTGGCACCAGTGCAATGATCTTCACTGCATAGAGTGGGATGACGTACAGAGCAGGATTGAGCAGGTTTGATGCCAGCTTTATATTAATACGTTGGAAGGTTGTGTGTAGACTCAGTGAGTAATCTGTACATTTATTTCATTTCTGGAGTGCATTAACACCTACAGCACTTAGGCCACAGATGACTAGACCATGGATGACTATGCGTTTTGCTGTTATTCACAATTCTTTGAGAATGTACTATACAGAATATTTTCATAACATAGATAGATGTGTTATTCTATTGCAATGATCATAGAATGTAAATTCTGTGAGTTTTGTCCCAGGTGTTCATTAATATGTGTCCATATGCAGTACTTAACTGATTCAGAGAATTGTAACATTAATGCAGGTCACCATGCATTTCATATGATTGAGTATAATAATCAGATTGGATATACATAAAATGTGGTGGTGTAAACACTACACTGTGGCATAGTGGCATAGCAGCTGGTTTAGCACTTTTGGCTTGTGTCATTACCTGCATTCCTAATTGCTATTTTGTTTTGGGTTTGAACCCCACAGATGTCTTTCAATTCCTGCCATGGAAATTATTATTTTTTTTAACATTCAGATATGTGTTTTACTTTTAACCTATTTGAAGTCATCTTCTATGTCACTGATGAATACACATTCCTTCATTATCCAAAGTACTTCCAGATACTTTCATGCCATGTATGTACTTACTATGTATATTCCCATGCTCCTATAACAGCTTGCATTGAACATCCAAAGTAAATGTTTGCTCAGCATTATATATATATATATATATATATATATATATATATATATATATATATATATATATATATATATATATTGCATGATTAATAGTCACATACATTGATATTTGGCTGAGTTGGAAATTTTGGAAACATTGCAATGGACTGTGCCTTCCTTTTGAGTGTGTGTTGTAATCACACTTCATTCGCAGCAAATCTAATTATGTGCCCCTTTAACTGTAATATAGTTGAAGGATTAGCAGAATAGGTCATAGAAATGATGACCATCCATATTATCTTATCTTTATGTGTTTGACTCTCCGTTCAGAAATTTAAGTCTTGCAATTCACAACTACGTATTTTCTACAGAGAGACTTGTTTCTTCACTTGAATTTCTGTAGGTTTATTTTCATTTTTGGCTTACCTTATCCCCTTATTCTATTGATGTGCATGTTTTTGTCCATGTCCATACTTTGTAGGATAATGTGTATGTTTATATATGATGTGCACTATCCATTTGTACATCTGTCAAGACATCCTACTTTATAATCAGTCTACACAGATGGCTATGTTATTTTTTATGAGTGTGCTTACTATTGTCCACTTAAGTAGCATTTCTCCTTTATGTGCGGTTTGCTATAAGTCGGTATATTAACATTGCATGTCTTACCTGTGAATATCTGCTAAAATTGTAAAGGTCATCCACCTAACATTATTGATATTAAACTATACTTGTTTAATATCATTGAATAATGTGTCCAATACAAATCATGCCATTCTTTGGATGATACATTGGGATGGTCTCACACGGTATCCAAAATATACCGAATATATCATTACTAATGTGTACACAGGGACACATGGCACATCATGCTTCAACTACATAGGCAGAGATTACTGGTATTAGACTTCCATTACATTCTTCAACCATGGCAAAGAACAAGTAGTTACACAGGTAGGGGTTGTGGACTTGGGTGTGAACATGGGTAAATGCTGCAGGTTTCAATCCAGCTTCTAATTGCTTCTTGTCAGTTGTCCTTATGTATGTGTGATTGAGTTACTCTGTTCTATAAATGTCTCTCTATGCAGACTTTGACCTAGGATTGTGTAACACTACTAGATAATATGCTTAATTTACTAAGAGTAAATTCTGAACTGGTTTATCTTAATGTTAAATGATGTTTAATCTTATAAAGCACAGTTACTTTTGGAACTTACTCTTTCTTTACTTTTCATTCATGCAGGTGAGGAAGACCATGGATGTCAGAGAGCCTTGTGCATTTACCATATGCATAGGACAGAGGAGCAGCAAAGGGAAGGTATGTGCTATCTTCATCCTCACTTCTGCCCTGAAAGACCATTAGCATATGTCCATTTCTTGAATATGAATGTTATTCAGATTCCATCCTTGCATGCAAATTAGATGGAAAGATTCCCAACATGCATCCACAAAATATATACTGTAATTTAACGTATTGTGTATAACTTTTACTAAGCATTTTTTGTGAAAACTGCATGAGTACAAGTCCTTCAATGCTAATGGCTTATTTTGAAGTTACAGGATGCTTGCTGACACAACCAAAACAATAGCCATCTTTGTTATACTTGCACAGAGTGTTCATTGTTGACAATTTGCATACTCTTTTGCTGTACTTCCGTGGTGGTGCAGCGGTAGCGTTGTTGCCTCAAAGCAAGAGGTTCTCCCGTTCGATTCTTGGCTTGGTTGGGAGTGCCTTCTGTGTGGAGGCTGCATTTTCTCCCCGCGGTCGAGTGGGAGTTCGAAAGACATGCATTGAATGGGCATGCCTTCGTTGAAGGTTGGGCATCAGGCTGGCAACTCGACACCATAAAAAACAACTGCCAATCATTAGTGGACCGGAGTTCTGCTGTGGCGACCCCTAACCGGGAAAAGCCGAAAGACAAACAACAACAACTAGTATCCAGTGAACAGCTTGTCTGTATGGTAGCAGTTCTCATGTTACTATATGGAGTACATGCTTTTTCTTGTACTGAATGGATGTCACCTGTCTCACATTATCAGTGATGTTAGCAGGGTTGTACACTGTTAGCAAGAATGTGTAGATACACAAGTTTATTACATGCTATCTTACATAAATAATTTCACTTTGCTGGGTCATATGGCCTTCATAGGTATGTACTTGGCTCATGGCCCTGGAGTCTTTACAAGCCTAGCCCATAGGATTACCCTGGCATCATGCCACCTGACCTTAGTTCCCAGTGCCTCTGTCAAGTAGAGCCACTGGAGTGATCCCTAGGGTGAATTTTCTGTTTCCCATCCACTCATAAAATTACTCTTGAAGAGGGCAGGTGAAGTGCTCTGTCTGACATGTATGGGAAGTGTATTCCATAGCATGGGCAGTCTCTGTGTTATGAACCTGTCCCTCCAGCATGTTCTGTTGATTGTGGTAATGACATTGAGGTCTCTGGAGTGTGTGGTGCAGAGGCATTGGGATTTCTTTAGTTGTAGCATTTCTAACAGAGCTGGGTCAGACATGCCTTTGTAAGTCAAGCCGTGATCGCCTCTAAGTAGGCGATATGAGACAGAGAATAGTTGGAGTTTTTTTACTCTGTCCATATAGGACAAGTGTTTAAGGCCTAAGAACCTCTTTGTGAGTTACTTTTGCAGCCTCTCCAGTTGTTGCAGGTGTCTAGTGAGGTACATGCCAAATGGGGCATTGTACTCGATGATTGACCTAATGAGGGAAGAGTAGTGGGAGACAATGACCTCTTTCTTCCTGCATGTAAAACCCTTTGTAATGAGATGTGCTACATAGAAGGACTTTCTGACCACAGTGGCAATGTGGTGGTCAAAAGAGAGGTTGCTGTCAACCTGTGTTCCCAGATCTCTTATAATGCCTTCTGTGTTCAGTGGACTACCATCGATGTGGTAATTCATGGGAACTGTTTTTTCCCAAAGGGGATTGTGATTTTGTTACTGGAGTTATGGTACTCCTTAGTCTTTATTTAATTACATATTTATATTTTTTTAATGGAGTAATGCAGTAATGTAAATGGACTAATTTCAGTCACAGACAGGCTGAACTTAATACATTCATAAGCATTTGCTTTTCAATATTCCTTCTACACATGTCAGTGTGATATTCTTTGGTTCATTGAAACACATACTGCATGAATTGACAAGAAAGCTTTTATACTTCTGTTAAATACATACAACATGGCCTAGACAAGATCATGCTGCCTTTCGACATTAAACTGTATAGATTTGATCCATATATTTGATACCATTTTGGGTACAAGTATGTTGTGATGTTATGTGTTACCCATGATGCACTGCACAAATCATTTGCACTTGATTTTCAACAACAGACTTACATTTGTAGATATGGCAATTTTTCAGAATATCACTGTCTGATAAATGTGATCTCTGCATGTGTTAGACTGCATATATTACAATTTTATGAATTTGTGTCACTGTTGTAGTGACACCTCAAAATATATGTGTGTGGCAACCATTGTAGTGAGATCATCTTTACATGCTAGTACCTGTAGAGTGTGACATGCACTATTATTAAGTGTATATTTTATGCAGTCTTTATGATAGTCTTGTGTACAAGTGTTTTTCTGGTATTTAGTAGGTTGATACTATGGAGCATGGATCTATATCAACAGATATCATCCTGAGCTTTCATGTGATACTAGGCACTCATAGGCACTAACCTGGTGTTTTGATGATGTTATTTCTTCATACACCCTCATTTCAGTATGCAATGCATAAACATTTCTAGTATTTGTTTATGCATTTTTAAGTTTTTCTTACCATCCACTAATGTGACTCTTATATTTGTGTTATTTCCTTATATTTGTTTTATTTCCTTAGACAAACATAATGTCTGGTAGGCAATCAGTAAACCAATCATGTATGTGTTGTGTTGATGTCAACTGGCCATTTAATATACTGTAACTCTGTTCCATTATGTTGACATGTAGTGTTATCATACTTATTACAAGATGTGGGTGTCAGCGTTCTTTTATGTTTCCATAACTTTCAACATGTACTTAATTTTGTTAATGCAGTAGTTACAACTTGGGTGAGGATACTCCTTGCCATGTGGATTACATACTAACAGCTTAAGACGTGTGTGTGTTTGTGTGTGTGTGTGTGTGTGTGTGTGTGTGTGTGTGTGTGTGTGTGTGTGTGTGTGTGTGTGTGCGTGTGTGCGTGTGTGCGTGTGTGCGTGTGTGTCTATGTCCTCCATTACAGTCCATTTTAAATGCTTCTCTGATATGTAAACAGATGAATCATACCTCTTTTCTGTTATAATCCCATTAAATAATGGCATAATTTCTAACCTAACTTTGATATTCACAGAAAATACAGTGGCATATGATTTACATAATGTGTTTTTGTACATAATGCTATACATATATTATTTGTCATTTTCATTCCATTCAGAAAATGCATTACATATGATATGGATCTATTCCAAATGTGTTGCCAATTACATTCTGACTTGCATAACAGATACATTTGAAAGTGTTGGGGTTTGGTTTATTACAGACTTGCACAGACACATAATTGATGGATTCATTCTCACATGACTAAATATATTACATACATAACCAGTGAAACTGATTTTCATTTTTTTTTCTCGGAAAAAAATATACCGGCAAATTCCAAGCTTGGACTGTCTGAGAATTGAAAAAACACAGGATTTTCAAAGAATCTGGCATTTTCTGGCCAGAGAAATAATTCACCACAAGATGCATTTCTGTGCACATTTATTATTTATAATATCGCCAACTTACATTAGTCAGTGTGCTGTGCATAGAGTCTGTTTTTTCAGTATATCCTGATGCTGAAGAAAATTATAATGAAATCACTGTGTGGAATTTAATTTTTTTTTTGAAAACTGAAAATCAGTGTCCCTATACATAACACCTGGTTACTGTATAGGGTATATGAATCATACATGTTGCTGTATATATTATTGTTTTTCTTTTTTGGTTAAGGCTGTTTTAGGAATATGCAAGCTATTGCAGTTATGCAGTTATTGTCATGTATCAGAGGTTGTTGGATTCCAAGGACCAGAGTGGGAACCAGAATGATGACAGTGATAATAAGGGACTTGCACTAACTTATACCATCGTTCCAGTAGACTGACATTGACAATGTCCTCCGCCACCGAAGCTAGATGAACTGAGGGACTAGATTCTTGATGCCATCACCAAAGTGGTCCAGATGAGAGATATGATTGGAAATTTTTTCCAGGACATGGCACAAACCATGCAGGACTCCCTTCTGAGAGGTTGCGTGTGAGATCATTAGTGAAGTTCGACCCCACTTGGGAGGGCCCTCTGGACCATAAGTATTGTCTATGAGATCCATTCTTGCAATGCTGCCATTGTGTGTTCCTATTTGGCAATTTTCCATTATTAGGCACATATTTGCACACATATCTCATTCTGCTGAGATGCCTCATGATGCACACTTCACAATTAATTTTGTGTATATGGGTAATACCTTACTAATGACTTCTGACAGTTGTTAAAATATTACAAAACAACCCCTAATTCTGTTGCAGACATACTCCACATTTTCTGGTCCTGTAAAAATGTGTATAAACTTTGGTGCTCCTTAAGAGCACGACTGGAGAAAATGTGATATATGAAGTCAACTCTATCCTGGGAAATGGCGTTATTAAATATTTACCCAGGTTCATTTAAATCTGAAACTAAACATATTATTGTGACATTGTGTGTGCTCCTCAAAACTTACATTACTTTAAACTGGCTAGACAGAGACAAAATGTCTAGGAAGGACTTCCAATCGATGGCTGTTAAATATGGTTTGGCAAGTAAACTAAAGACAACAAGCAAAAAGAAATTAAGCTACTTCCAGAAATATTGGAATAACCTCCTAGATGCTCTCAGTCAACATCCTACTTAGGTAGACCTACATCCCTCCTCTCAGTCCCTCGGGCCTCATCCTAATCCCCTTATCTCTAACTCATCTTGTTCATGTGGAATGCTAATTCTGTGGTAAATACCTTTTCTCTTTAATATCTATCTCTAACAGAACCCTTGAATGATTACATCTATCATAACCTCCTACGATATCTTCTCCTACACTTGTGCAGGCACTATATTCTAGCTTTCTTATATTAACATCCATTCATTTAGTGACAGTCGTATGTATATATTGTATATAGTTAAATCAAATGGGTTTTAGGCGTACTGATACACCTTCACACACCTGCATAAATAATTACCCGTCAGTAAATTTTTGTTACATCTATGTTAGCTAATATCCTAGTCACTTGTTTAAAGAAGGTTAATTTTTCTTTTTACTATATCAGAACTGACTCTACTTGTTCCTAAGCAGAATGTATGAAGATTTTTTACTTATTTGTTTTGAACCTATTTGCGTTCTGTGACTTATATTTGTTTATGTACTTGTGTCTTTAAAAAATGCTAATAAAAAATCAGATTGCAAAAAAAATATATATTACAAAACAAACTAGTTGGGTAACACATAAGTGCAAGTTCATCCACCTTCCTTGTTTTGCCTTAACAGCAAGATTAGTTACTGGACTCTGAAATATTGTAACTGTGATACTTATTGACATGTCAGTATTTTATATTGGTCACACTATCAGAGAATTAAAATTTGGATTTATGAACATTTTTAAGTGATCAAGAAGAAAAATAACAGGAATGCATTACATAAACATTCATTTAAGTGCAAAAATTTTAAAAGATTTTTTTTTTATGTTATAGATACTATTGAACCAGATACTTAGGGCAGGAGATTCAGAGAATTTATTGGACTCTAAGGAGTACGAATAGCAAATTAAGTTGAATGCCACTATTAAAGCAGGCTGTACGATTAAGTTAATTTTAAGTTCATGTTAAAGAAATAAAAATTGAGAAAGAAATTAAGCACATATTATTTATAGTAAGTTATTTGTTAGAATTTTAATAATCTTTAAAGTGTGTATGCTTCTATAGCCACTCATTATTTTATATATATATATATATATATATATATATATATATATATATATATATATATATATATATATATATATATGTTTTGGTTTTGTCTCAGGTTTTTAGTGTACTGCAAAAAATGTCATTTCTTTGAGCATTTGCCGGTGTTTTATTGTACTTTTGTTTTATTAGTTGATAAAAATTACACTGCCAACATTGCTATGGTGTCACATGCTCATCAAATGCTGACATACCTGTAGACAGTGTTACAGGTGACAGGACAGGTACTCCTGTACCCTGTATGTGGCTTACCTCTTCTGCATGCAGTGCACCATGACAATGTTACTTCAGATGTAGTCTGCCCTTTTATGTGACAGGTACATCTGAACAGGTGGCATACTGCTAGTGTGACACACTTGTCTTGCTGGTAGTGTTCACGTGCATATATGAATAGTTTCCCACACAAGCAATGTGATACATTGCACATGCTACATTTACTAACATTCCACACATACCACTGTAATGCCATTTTCTTAAGACTGCATACAAATGAGAGATATATGTCTGTGCATATTTTGCCTACACTTGGTTACTTTTTCATTTTGATATGTAAGTTTAAATACATGGCCTATTACTGTCTTTGCTCCAGTAGTGACTTTGGTGTGTCAGAAGGTCCCATTGCCAATATGCACTTGTATGCGATGGTTAATGGTACCTTGTGTGCCATATAGTACACTGTTTTATTCTACTGATATAATGTGTGCCTCTGGTGGTAATGTTTCCATAGCCTATCATTTTGTCAGACAGTGTTACTGTCATGGATTGGGTTTTACTATTGTCTTGGGGAATTCCATGCTGTTGTCTTATGAATGTCACAAGTATCGAGTCGTTGTTTTGACAAACAATGCAGCTGAGTGCCTATAGCTTATATTCTAACATGTGCACACCTTGGCTGTATATTGCACATGTTAACATATCTAATTGTCAGTATGTACAATATGGAAGGTTTACTTTTTATGGCTGTACAATTGAATGCCCCTAACACCACAAACACATTTGTCACCAGTTGTAAGGCTATAGTGTTTATGTTTCATTCACCCACAGATAGTGTGCTCTAACTGCATATATATGATTGTCCTTTGATAAATCATATACATTTACTTATTCTGTTCAGATCACGTCTTATGAGTGTACCACCTGTTGTCTTATGTTTGTACAAAAATATATACCTATACACTGCTACAGTTTTGTATCAATTTGATTCTTTCAAATGAGTTTTTGATCAGGTGACATAGAACCATATCTATGTCATAGATAGATAGACAGACGGATGGATAAATGTATATGTGTGTATGTGTGTGTGTGTGTGTGTGTGTGTGTGTGTGTGTGTGTGTGTGTGTGTGTGTGTGTGTGTGTGCATGTGTGTGTGTTGGAACTCCTTAATCTTAGTTCATTGAGTCCAGGTTAGACCACTGCAACTAATCAAGAAACTAGTAAGAGATCGGGACTTGTCCACAGCTTGATTTAGAGTATTTCTAAAATGTGTTTGTTAGATTTTAGCAAAAAGCAGTGTTCTTAAAAAATATAGGGCAAAAACAGGTCTACCTCAATCCACCGAAATTATGTTTCTCCGAAATGTAATTTCGCAACCCTGTTTTTCCAAAAGTACATTTATCCAAAAATGCACTTTCATGAAAGACTGAGTCAGCAAAAAGCAAAAAAAAAAAAAATGGCAACACTAAACACATTTATTCGGGGAACAAGCTCCACTGCACCCCCCATACCCCCACTACTTATATATTCTAACTCCAAAATCATACTACAGTGGGGAAAAGGGAATATTCCCTTATCTACACTTTGCTGCTATTTACATCAACAACCTTGTTTGGTTTTTGTTCACTCAGTCTGTTGCGAAAGTGCATTTTCGGATAAATGCACTTTCTGAAAAATGGGGTTGTGCAATTATGTGTCAGAGAAACATAATTTCGGTGGGTCAAGATAGAACCATATATATATGTATATGGGTCTACTTCACAAGAACGAAAATCACATTACAGAAGATGAGAAGACTGAGACGAGAACTCCAAATCTTCATTTGAACAAATGACCACATAGCCAACAAGTTGCTAACTGTAAGCAACCAGTTAGCCAAAAAGGGGAAATTTACCCTTTTAACCACTGTAGTGTGATCCCGGAGTTGGTATATTTAGTTAGGGGAGGTGTGGAGGGTTCATCTCCCCACCTGTGTGGGTTGGAGATGGTGCACTATGTTTTCTGTCAGTTGTTGGTGCAGTGGTTACTAACCACTGGAAACTTGTCGGCTATGTGGTCATTTGTCCAAATGAAGATTCAGAGTTCTTGTCTAAGTAGTGGATTACTGCTCTACTTGTTATTATCTGTTGTCTTACAGTGAAAGAGTAGTGTCTCACCACTTAACCTATGCTTACAAATGTAAACAATATTTATTATATTACTGGTTGGCCCTTTTCTCCTTCAGGTAATTGAAGGAGAAATTAAGGTAGTTAAGGTAATTATCCACCAAATTTAGTTTAGTCCACTCAGGTTGTCTGCTGTAAAACAACATCTGTCAGCGGAAAAGTTACCTGTAGATTCAGTGTGTTTTGTACTACTTTACTCCTTCTAAATAGCTTTACTGTAACTGCAATCTGGAGTAATATATCCCTTGTGCTTAAAGCATACATTAGATTAAAGTTCCTATTTTTTTTTAATTTGTTCCTATGACAACATAACAGATAATGAGTTCTCCTGCTGGTGTTAGAGACGTTTCCTCCTATGCTCCCTTGAGATCCTTCATGGCCTTACATTTATCAGACCTGTTTTTCACCCAGAATTCTACCCACATCCCTCTCCTCTTAAAGGCATACTCATAAATATAGACTTACGCTGAGCACAAGAATATACACAGACAATTCCTAAACCATCTGCATTTAAGCACTTCCTTTCTTATATTTACTAACTAATCCCAGTGATTACAACTTACACCATCCGCCTCTCTCAAGTATCTACTCCTACCCATCCTATATTATTACCTCAGTGTTCTAGTTTCTCTTTTTTTTGACATATGTCTCTACAATACTACATACCATGCTTCAGGTAAATATTATTACAGCCTTACTCTTCCTGTTTTATCACCTTACAAATTATCATACATTATTCAATACTGTACACATTTCTCCCACTATGTGCTCCAGTTGTAACCATTCAAATCACCCCACTTCACCGCTGATTGCTTCGAGTATATACAAATGCTCACCCAATCTTCACTTCAAATTCAAATCAGTAAACCTTCACACCTACAACACCAAAATAAAAGTTACTGCTAAAGTTACACCAAAACAAGCTTATGAAACATATCCATTTTTCTCTCTCTTATGACTTTATATTCATCCTAACCCCAGCCCCTTCTTCCATTCTGACTGCCTAGTAGCCTCCAAAACTCATCCCATGCCAAATCTCCCCTCCTACTGAGCTCACCCTTCTCTTTCCAAAACAGAAACTACACCACTAGTACCAAAACCATCAAAGGCCAACCCACATATTTCAAGCTCACCCAAACAGCTTAAATTAATTTCCTTAAACACTTGTGGCATCTATAATAAAATTTCAGAAATCTGCTTGGATCTCCACAATACACCAGATATTCTTCCCATAAATGAAACATGGCTAAAACCTCATATACTTGACTTTGAACTATCAGGGCTGATAGAACTGAAAACAAAAAAGTGCTAGATTACCTTTACTATACACTGGCTATCCTGAAATCTTACCCTATAATAAACCTATTCCCAAATTCCACAATGCTGAACTTCTCATTCCCCCATTTAGACTAAATAACCGTAAGCAACTATGTATTATAGTACTCTATATTCCCCAAGATAATAATGCTACAACCCTGAAAAATATCCTAAACTGGATCTCACATATAATTTCTAATGAAAAGATAATTTTAAGTAACATTAATTTTGATTGTCAGATTATCTCCATAAAATATCCTTCAACTAGCCTAAACCTGTTTGGATTGACTCAACTCATTTCCTCCCCCACATGTTATAATGGTTCACATTCAACATTGTGAACTGCATTCAATCGAGAGTGACACTGTTTTCCAATGGGCAGTTTTGCTAACCCAAATACATCAACTACACCACATCGAATTGGTAGTGCAGTTCGAGCATTTGAGTTCAGAATTTTGAGTGGAGATCACTGCTCAGTGAGGAACAAGGAATTAACCCATTTCCTCACTGTAATGTAATCTCAGAGTTGGTATATATAATTTGCAGGGGGTGTGGAGGATGCAGGAGGATTTCCCCCCTGTAAAATAGTAAAATACATGTTCCATTGACTATGGAATGTCACAGTACAGTAAGCTTCATAGCATTGGTGACTGACGTCAAATACATTGAATGTCAAATACATTGAACTACAGATGTTGATGTATTCAGTTTTGACGTGGCCACAATTTCACTGTTCCAGATTCAGGATTTCAGGTCAACCATGTAACTGGTCGACCTATGCAGTTTCAAGGTTTCAGTAGTAAACCTGTTATAACTATCCCAAAAACAGTGACTCAATTCTTGACTGGATATCGGTGTATGATTCAACTATGTAAGCCTCCAGTGGCACTTTCTCTGATTCCCTAAGTGATCACCTCCCTGTATATGCAAACAGAACTGCTACCCATCTTGTGAAACAATTCTTGCAACCTTGTCTTCCCCAACCTCTCTATTAGTTCATATAACTGAGGCATTGGGTAGATGCCAAATTCTGGAATGCTGTTTAGCTTCCTAAAATCATTAAAGAACCCAATTGTAAAATTAAGCTTGGGACTAGCATTATGGGTCTATTACATTAACCTCATATTCCTCTGTCAACACCAAATTAAGCATTATGTGTACTGCCTTCTGCACAGCATCTGTAATTCTGATATTCTTTAGGGTTTTAAGTTAATATTTTCTCCTAGAATGGCCTCAAAACTGCATTGAATTAGGTTTGGTCTGTCAGGTAGTTCTAAAAACACCTCCTTGTTTCTTAGCAGAGTCTCCCTTTTCTCTTGTTAGTATGGCTTAAATAGTGTATCATCTAGCTTCATTGCATTCACATACTTCATTTTTTCTTCCTCCACTAGTTGCATCATTTTCTCACAAACTACAGAGATGTGTAGCTCTTTCAACAGTTTCTGTGGTGTATCTATTCTGGTCTTCTCTTACCAGTCTGTCTAAATCTGGTGTTTACATCATTTACTTTTTCTATTAGTTAATATGGACCCTGTCAGTTTTCAAAAATCATGTTTTCTGTGAACAGAGACAAAACTAACCAGTTTTGGGGTCCCTAATTCTTGCATTTCTATTACATAATGCTTGTTGTAGTCCTGGCTCTTTGTATATGCTCCCATATGAAGGGAATTGTGATGTCCCTTCTCTGGGCCAGCAGTGATCAAGAAGCCTCAATCTTCACCACTGACACTGGTGGGGAATGTTCTCTGAGAAAAATAATAGATGCAACCGTATTTTCAGATGCAGCTCTCTGCACCAAGCACAATTTCCCTTAAGAGCACACAGGGAGCACAATCCAGTTCTGGGGCTGGACCTCCTCTCCATGCCCTAAATAAGACTTCACCTTTCTTTCTGCCGAAATTAGTGCTCTGTGCCCCTGTTCCAAATAGCTGGCACACACACTCTGAGATTTGATTTTCACACACACACACACACACACACACACACACACACACACACACACACACACACACACACACACACACACACACACACACACACACACTCACACCTCTGAACGTCTGGTACAGATTTAGCCGCTATGCCACCTCCACCCAGACTATAAGGTAGATTCACTGCTATCAGCCAGCTACATTAAGGCTCTCACCAGGCTACCCAATTACTCTTAATAAAATTAATACTTATATAAATGGTAGTGTTAGCCAATTGGCAAGAATTTCAGGACCGTGACGTTACAGTGCTACTAAATAAATGTAAGTACTCTCAAGGGTTAAAATATTTATAAAAGACCAGCCACAATGAAAGGTTTAGATTTATGTAATAATAAATAATAAAAGAACATTGTTTCTATTCACAGGAAATATTTAAAAAATAACACAAATGGAAAGACTCTGACAGATACAGGAAAAACAATACTTTTAGATAATCACACTATATTTTCCTAGCTGACTGAAGAATGACTGCTCCTTTGTTAAGTTACTTACTAAAGCAAGGCAAGATTATGTGGGTGAGTGGTCTTGTCAGTTCCAGAACAGAGTGCTGAGTGTCACTGATACATCTCTTACTAGTATCTAAATACAATTTCAGTGCTGGCTATAGAAAGATATCACATCAAAACATGAACAAGGATCCGACACACATATGTCACAATACACCCTTAGAACTTCTCCAATGCTCATTACAGCATCTGGAGACTGCAAAATAAATCCAGCCCTTCCACCCTTCCTGCAGTGACCAACCAGCCATTCTCTGGCATCCCAGGGTAGCAATCAGTTCACCACTAAGGACAAAAGAGCAGGATCCCACAGACACTGTGTCTCTGGCTGCATTCAGACCTGGGGGACAAAATCCCCATGGCTCAAACTATTTGGTTTCAGGCTATATTTCTTAAGGTCAGCTGGACTGAGCTCAACTCTTTTTTCTTTCGGTATCCTCTGTCAAAATACATACTTTTCCTCAGTTACAACTGTATAGTCTGACATAAGTGTGCATCTCTTTTCTGTCCAGCAGGACCCACTGTTGATACATTTCCAACACAAGCAACTTTCCAAATATATTTTTAACACAAGCATCTGTACAAATTAGTTTAATAGTCAAATGACATATAATTCTTCAGAAAACTCCAGCTAGCCGTGCTGATATATTTTTACGCATACACTGCCCCACTCTCTTTCTCTCTCTCTTTCTCTGGTTTAGCTTGCACTACTTCTCATCATCACAAGCATCACCACATTTAGCATATCTTTTAAGTTGGCACAGCATTCTATGACACCTTTAAATGGGAGTTTCTCTTCTTAAGTTTCTCAAAAGGACTGAGCCTTGTCAAGCATTGCATTATTTCCATAATGGCAAACAGGAGGTATGGTATTAACTGGTCCCAATTTTTAATATCATTCAGAATAACTCTTCTCAGCATGGATTTCACTTTTAGTTAGAACACATGACAAATCTGTCTGGGGATCATATATGGACGTACTAATTGATGTTAAAACACTGCCACAGATGGTACCTTATTCTGAACATAAATAGAGTCCCTTGCTCAGTGAGTTTGATCCCTATCCTGGAAAATAATAATGCTATCTGTCTAGCTATAGATTAAACATTATTTTTGCATAAGAAGATAGTGTCGGAATACCTAGTTGCACAGTACAAAAATAACAAAGATGCATTAAAACCCATTGCTAGATTTTACCAATGGCCCAATAATGCCCATGGCAATATATTCAAATGGCACCCCTATGATAAACATTGAAAGTAGAGGATTTTTAAAGCTTGGAAGAGGGGTTGTCTTGTAGCATTTAGGACACCCGTTGTAGAAGTTCAACTTCTTTAATTACTCCTTGTGAGCAAAACCCTGCTAGGATTCATGTACTAGTCTTGTCCATTCCTAGGTGTCCACACTAATGTGTACTAGGCTCCTCATCAATAGGTTTTTGAAAGGTGCAGACTCTAATGTTTGACATACTACTTCATCTCTTTCCTTGCTTGCTTTGGTCAGCAAATCATTTTGCAACTCAGAGTAAGGAAAAGTAGGAGCAACTGGAATGACTTCTTCCCCTAAAGGTCTAGCTTTATTTTCCCTTACACTACTCAAAATATCATCTTCTTCTATGCCTTTTTTAAAGTTTATCTTGGTTATGCAGAGGACTATCAACTCTGTTTCTTCAAGATTAGTCTGTTGTGAGGTAGAAGGCACATCCTCCTCCTTTGTTGTTACAAGCATGTGGGTCAAACTGTCTAACTATCTCCTTAGAAAGGCAACTCATACTTCTATTTTTAGTGTTCATTGTTATTTCTAAATTGTTCCTTTTTCTTTCCTTTATTATTTCCTTTGTTATTCTGATGCTGAGGATCCTATTTATTTTGTTTATGGTTTTTGTATTTTATTCAACAAAAATACTTTCAGGAATCTATTCAAGATTATGTTATCTCTCACTATACACTACAGTATAATTTTGTCTTATTTTGTTATATTGTTATCACTCTACAAATGATTTGTCTTCAGTTTAACCTTTTTGCTAACTTACAAATGCACATTACCTAGAGCCTTCTTTTATTTGAGATTTCTGGCTCACACTATCAGAGATGGGCTTAAAACTCTGACAGGTGCTGTTTCTTAATCTTGAACAACAGCACTATAGAATTTCTTTTTGTTTTGTTTCTGCCATCTCAACACCCATTTGCTGTCTAGATTCTCCATTTCTCAGGTGTTTTGTCCTAGCTTGACAGAAAGTTTAGAATTCTGCTCAGGACATGTATTTTCATAGTTCCTGACTTCTTTCCATTGGAATACAACCTTTCATTGGTTGATTCATCCTCTACAGTTCTGCTAATCATTTCTACTCACTATCTGTGTACTTTCAGGCTGTAGTGGTACTTCTATGCCCTACTTTATATTAATTCAGGTTGCAATATTTTATTGTGTAAATTGTTTCTTTCCACCTGCTCTGCTGTTGCAGGCTGCTTTTCCATAGGTGACATGTTTTTTAAATGATGTAGGTTGTCCCATTCTCTGTACCCTTAGCTAATTTTTGTGGGTCTATATCAGATGATTGAAAGCTTACAAGTCCGAAGCTCACAACTTCAAACTGCAAACCTCGAAAGCTGACAACATTGAATGTACAAAAAAAATACTAACTACCACAAAAAAATGCTGTATGCAGGGGGCAAGCCCCCCTGCACCCCCACATCCCCCGCTACTTAAATATACCAACTCCAAGATTGCACTATAGTGCAGTAAAGGGAAATCTTCCCTTCTCGCACTCTATGATGATCTCCATTCTGCGGTTTGATGTTGTCAGCTTTCGGGGTTTGAAGTTAGAAGTTGTGAGCTTTGGACTTCGATGTTCCGATTTAAACCCAATTTTTGTAGCTGTAAAACTTTCTAAAATTATGTCTTGCTCTTTATTGGATCCATATATTGTTATGAATGCTCTGGTGGATTCTCCCCCATTTTCCAGGTTAAGCAGAGCAGTACCTGTATGCTTATTCATTTGTTGGTCCTATTGCTTACACTGATAAGGTTGTCTAGCAAAAGTATTGCATTCTTCCCATTTCTTTTGCAGATCTATAAAGTGAAGAAAACTTTCCCTATTATAAAAATATTTGTTAAATATGGAACTAGAGCAACAGGATAAACTGCTTTTGAAAACTTGGCTTGTATTTGTACTTCATATGTGGGATACTGTTTATACTACTTCAGCTACCTTTTCTAGTAAGATCAAGAAGAGAGCTAGGGGAAAAGCATGCAAACACCTGACGTGGGAATAAAGTGTATTTGTCATTTCAAGCTTGCTGCCACAGGTAATCCTGTGTGTAAGTGCTTTCATTTATGTATGACATAATAACATATACACATTTTAGGAAGAGACGTGTTATTAACTATTATGTGAAAATTCATAATATTGTGAAATTATGTAAGCCACTGTATTAAGTGCTAAAAGTATGTGACAAAAAACAACAAAAGATTATTACAAAATACTCCAAGACTCCAAGTAGAGATAAATATATATAAATATGTGTGACTGTGTGTGCGTGTGTGTGTGTGTGGGTGTGTGTGGGTGTGTGTGTGTGTGTGTGTGTGTGTGTGTGTGTGTGTGTGTGTGTGTGTGTGTGTGTGTGTGTGTGTGTGTGTGTGTGTGTGTGTGTGTGTGTGCGTCTCAAACTCACACACCCTCTAGGAAAATATACTAACTGCAAGGTCATACTACCTAAGAAATGGAGCCCTTGATTTTCAACAAAAATAATCATTTTCTTTACACTAAGACAATATAACTTGGAGTTATTTAGTTTAAGCGGCTAAATCACAGCTCTCCTTCAGAAGCTCTTAAAAAAAAACAAAAATAAAAAAAAATATATATATATATATATATATATATATATATATATATATATATGCACACACAGGCCACAGGCGCACGCGTGCCCACACACACACACACACACACACACACACACACACACACACTCAAACACGCACATTTCTGTGTGTGTGTGTGTGTGTGTGTGTGTGTGCGCGCCTTTTATGAGCATTAATAGCAACAGTGAAGTCTAACACACTTCTGTATCATGCAGCTTTAAAGCTGACAAGTCTTATGGTTTACAGACTTATGTGAAGGTTAAAGTATAACTAATATATTTCTGCTAAAACTGCTGTTAATGCTCCTGTGGCATATTACATTTACCTATAAAACTATATGACTGTTAAAACACATACAAGTGAAGAGATTATACTTTAATAATTAAATTAATTATACTAATAAAATAAGAAATTTAATTGACTAATAGCAGTTTCTAACTTCAATGGACTGTTACTATTAAATATGTAAATTTGCAGGGCACTGAAACATTTTTTAATCCCAGTTTTCACAATACAAAATGAAGAATCCATTTATGAAAAACCCTGTTTAAGGAATTGCCAGTTATGCTGATACTAATATTCATGTAAGTGCTCATTGAAGTTGCTTCTTTAATCAAGCAATGATTTGTTTTAACAACACGGTTGTCTGCATGCAAATGGAGATGCATTCTGCATGCATGCATGACAATATAGCAGGCTCTCCCATGTTTATGAATGCCACAGTCAGGCTCATTAAATGAAGTGGCATCTCCGAGAGTGGAGGAGACAAACAAATCAAACAAACAAAAACAGCATCACTGAAAGACAAGACATGAATCACTGTGTAAAGAAGAAATATGACACTGACAGAAAAAATGAGAGAACATTTCAGGGCACATGAAGTTTGCATGTGGTGGCCAGTACAGACTGATTAGCAGTACTCAATATGGAAAAACAATTTAAACCACAAATTTATACTTGACAGTGTAGTGAACTGAGACCATTGTGAACATGGTGTTTGGGAGCAGTCATAATTGTGAATGGTGAGCTGTAAATGTATCTTTAAAGTATGTGTAACAGGTGGAATGTGTATGATCATGGAAAAACAATACATAAATCCACAGCCAGTAACACAAGCATCATAATGACTGGGATTCACAGATAATTTCTGTGGACATTTACTGCACTAAATAGCAAGATGTCTGTTATGTGACATGATCCATAGCTGTTCAGATGTGTAGCAGAGATTGTATACCACAATAATCTAAGAAAAGGGTTGCATAATAAAGTAGTGGAGCTACACTGTAGAAAGAAGCAGCTTTAGGCAGGTACAGTGTAGGAATCATGTTAGCAAAGTCCATGTTGTTGAATTGATGTGCTTTAATGGAAAGCTATGCAGCTATGCCAGATGTTATGAGCACTCACAGCTGCACAAAGTACCACATCCCTGTCACATGCATAGTTCATAGAGGCTAAGGAGAACTAGCACAGCAACGTGCCAACACAATTATAGATGGATAGGAAAGAGGGAGACAGCACCATTAGAAAAGATAAAAGATCAAGCAGCAGTAAACACAGAAGTGACCATACAAAATGACAATGACAGGCCTTGGGGCAATAATGATATTATTGTAGGAAACACTTCCTTTTGCAATATAGGAAGATGAAATGCGGGTGGGGAAGTTAGTAATTAATGGTTATGGGAGGGATATAAGGAGAAGGAAAGTTAGCAAAAGCAGAAAACAAAACACAAAATCCAGACACAGGCAGACAAAGACACTATTGACACAAAAAGTAGGAATAACAGTGGAAAGACATAGACAAAGAGTGGGCACATAGCAATGAGCAGGGATGGAAAGCAAGCACAGCATGGTGAATGACATATATGGCAGGGGAACACAAGAACAGCACACAGGGGAATTCAAGGCCAGCACAAAGCCAACCCAGATGAATATCAATCACCATAATGGCTGACATGTGCAAGCTCTCCCTCTGATGACTGAAGGATTAGGGCCTGCCAGTTGACTGACTCATCGGACACCAGAAGGTGCTCCATAATTTTGAGGGGGCATACAATGGATGACAACAGCCTCTACACTCACTGCCAAGAGAACAAGAGGACTCTTCTGGGCCATTATCTGAAGCAAGACAGCCACCTTGTACAATGGGCCATCATAATGGCCTAGCAGGTGCTTAAAGTCCCTCTGCTGGCACAACAAGAACATCTTTCTTTCCTTCATACATCAGGCTGAAGCTCTGCTGTTCTGGGAACTCAAGGAGGAAAAAAGTCATCCATGCACATGGACACATATTCTAATGTTGTGTAGCACACACTATAGTGCTGCAAGGAGGCATCATTATATCTATTATGCAAAGCCACAGTGCAAAGAGTAATACAGACTTGGTACAGAAGCATAGTCTGCACATATATTTCTTGCCATGGGATGAGCATAGTAGAGCAGGCACTGTGGGTGGCACATGGTGTTCAGAGATAGGCATATTAAATGTCCTGTTTAGCCTAGCTGTCATTCAGTAAGGATCTTATTAATGCAATGTGAAGTGCCAGCATCATTATGCATGACAATGCTTTAAGATAGAATTTTGACTTTATATAATAAGACTCTGGAATTTGAGATAGACGTACTGAAAGAAGAGTAGATGTCTGGTAATATACCACTGCACTGTATTCAATAGCCATGATGGATATCAGCAACAACCCAAGGATCCATCCTTGGACCCCTACTCTTCTCTGTTTTCACCAATAATCTAGCCTCTGCCACCAAACATGGCACACTCATACAATACGCAGATGACTCAACCATCATCTGCTCAGCCCAGTCCCTACCCAAACTGCAAAGAGTCACACAGGAAGCCTTTTCCTCTGTTGAAACTTGGTTATCCGATGCCCAATTAATACTCAACCCAAACAAAACTAAACTACTCATCTTCCAACCCACCAAACATACTCAAAACAACTCTCACTTTAACATCACAGCAAAAGCAACAACACTATATACCCAACTGAACACACCAAATTGCTAGCAGTGGAAATAGACAATAAACTAAAATTTGACATTCACATATCCATGACCATAAAAAAAGTCCACAAAATACTAGGAGCACTATACAGAAATAAGCAATTTCTCACCAAAGCAGCAAAGATTTCAATAGCAAACTCCCATCTTATCTCCACCCTACTTTATGCTTCTCCAATATATACCAACCTAAGGCAATGGGATCTAAACAAGCTAGAGACCTGCTACAACAAAATCGCCAAATTCGCCACAGGGGCATCCTACTGTAGTCACCACTGTCTCTCACTTGCTGAACTGGGCTGGCTTGAACTCCCTTACCTCCTTCAATGGCATCAACTCTCACTTGCCCACAAACTAGTAAACCATTCACTAAATGTCCCATCCCTCCAGAATCTACTCCAACCCTATCGCACCACCAGACCACTAAGATCCAGCAACAAAAATCACTTGCAGATCACTAAAGCCAATAACAATGCTGGAGAAGCAGTATTCTCTTGTACCACAGCCAAATTATGGAACTCCCTCCCACCCACAATTACCTCCATACCATCATACACCCACTACAAAACTTTACTAAAAGCGCACCTAAAAACATGCTGGCTATGCCCTTGCAACTCCCACTCTAATATCACCCACCCCATCCAAACACTACCTTTCTTAACACTCCACTAACTATCTTGATTATAGCAAGCTCAGATGCTCATAAGCCAGTACTTATTATACAACAGGAACTTCTTCTTGTAACATTTGTTAATGTCTGTTATGTACTTCACAGATAAGGATTCTAGTTGTTTACTGATGTACTATGTTCTTCACCTGTAAATATGTTGTAATTGCTATGTAAATTGTTAATCGCTATGTAATCCAATGTAACTACTGTCTGTTTATTTTAACTGTGGAGCTTTTCTCCCCGGGCCTCCGCTGAAAATGGACCTACGTCCAGTCGGACACTCCCGGTCAACAAATATAAATAAATAAATAAATAAACAAGAACAAAGGCAAAATGGTATATGAAGGTAGAGGACCACAGTGTAATGGAGTGACAATGTCAAGCCTAGCTATGGGGAGGGGGGCTCCATGGGCTACAAGTATGTAGGGAAGGACATGCTGCAAAGAAACAATGGCAACGCATTTTAATGGGGGAGCATGTGTAGAATGCTTCAGGGACTGAATGCATTGGTGGAAGAAGGGTGGTGATGATAACATGCACTGTGTTGCAATGTGTACAGAAAATGGGGAAATGGCTAAATCACTACAGGGGACAGCTAAATTGTTACCATATGAATTGAACACCCACACACACACACACACACACACACACACACACATATATATATATATGTGTGTATATATATATATATATATATATATATATAGATATATATATATATAGATATATATATATATATATATATATATATATATATATATATATATATATATATATATATATATATATATATAGAGGTGGGTAGACTTGGGCATAGGCCTATGCACACATTTTAACTGATGTGTTAATCCCTGAGGTAGACAAGTTTGGGCATAGGCCTAAGAGGGAGGCCACAGCTAAAAAAGTTAACCACCAGGAGAATGAGGTTTTACTGCTCCTATGCACATATAGTTCATAGGTTCATAGGTATTTACTAGGCTAATGGCTAGAAAGGCTTTTTTAAGCCTAGCCATATACCCCAAATCTCTGAGAAGTTCTGCTACCATTGAAAAGTGTAAGCAGGGTTTTGAGAAATTAAATATTTACAAGCACAGGCTTGGAGATGAACCATTTACATATTGCCTGTGTCCATTAGAGACATAGGAGTCAAGCCACAGATGAATTTCCTCTTCTCCACCCAATTGTCCAAGTTACACTTTAATTGGGTTAGAGGGGAACTCTGCTTCACATTGATGGAAGGTGTGTTCTAGAGATGGAGTAGTCTGTGGGATACATACCTGTCTCTCCAGCAGGTCCTATTTATATCACAGGCAAGGTTTGAGTCTTTAGAATGGGTAATGCTGGTGCTGTTTGTGTTGTGGATATGCAGGAGGTCCAACAGAGTGGGGTCTGATAATGCCCTGTATGCCAGGCATAGATCTCCCCTCAACAGCCTGTAGGAGAGAGAATACAGGGATAGGGCCTTGACACAGTCTGCATAAGACATTTTACTTATGCCCTGTATCCTTTTAGTGAGCAACCTCTGTGAACATTCCATTTGTTGGATATGCCTGGTTAGGTACATGCCAAAGGGGGCATTGTACTCAATGACAGGTTTGATAAATGCCAAATACAGCGGAACGATGACTTCCTTGGACCTAGATGCCATATCTTTGTTTATAAGTTGTACAACATATTTCCTCACTACTGTAGACATGTGATGATCAAAAGTTAGATTATTGTCCATGTGTGTCCCTAACTCCATGATTACTTGGTCAACTCTAAGGGCTATGTTGTCATTATGATAGTTACCAGGGGTGGATGACTTCTTGAAGGATACTATTATGCATTTCTTGGCATTTAGTTTTAGTCCATGGGTCTGACACCAGTTGTTTGTCTGTATCAGTCCTTCCTGAAGAACATTTGTGTCAGTGTGGGATTCACTGACAGCTCCTAATTTGTAATCATCTGCAAATTTAGTCAGCCAGAAACCATTAACATTGGCCTTGACTTCAGAGAAGCAAATGCCAAAAAGTAGTAGTACAAGGACCAATGCCTAAGGAATTCCGTTTGTGACTGGCCTCTTTCTAGAGGTGGACTCCTCAATTCTAACTTGCTAGGTCCTGTCTGTGAGCCAGTTGGCTATCCACCGGGTGACATATGGGTTTGTACCTACCCTCTGAAGTTTGTCAACAATGCCTGAGTGGGGTATTGTGTCAAATACTTTGGCCAGGTTAAGGTAAGCAGTGTACTATTTTGCCTCATCCATTGCTTTGGTGACCTCCTCAAAGAAGTCCACCTAGACTGAGTAGGCATGACCTGCTCTTGATGAAACGAAACTGAGTTTGGTCCAGTGTCTGGAGGTTTAATATATCATGGCATGCAGATCATGAGCAAAGGTTACATGGACAAAGTTTATCTGGACCAGGTGTGGTAGGGAGTGGTGCAGAACATTGATGCTGTGCATGACCATAATAGGTTTCTGCAATATGTGTGGTGAAGGATAACAATAATGTATTGCATGCCACCAACAAAGCATGGGACATTAACAAGTACATGCCCTCCAGAGGAAGGAGGCCATTTATGCAGATGCAGCTTACAGAGGTGAGGGTGCCCTTGGTGCCCCTAATTTGGGAAAAGGAACATACCAACAAACCCATTCACTGGTTTGATGTGGAGGTTGGGCTGGTAAAGGCCAGTTAACTGTGTAATGGATGCACCAAATTAGTAAGGTTGTTACTCTATATATGTGGCAGGCCTTATTCACCAAAGATGCTTCTGTATGTTTGTCCTCCAGGTACCTACAGACTGCAACTGTGACATCTTTCACAATTACAGTAGGTATGTGCCTGTATCCAATCAACATATGATGTGATCTATCAGTATGCTTTTCTTGGAGAAGGATTTAGGTATATCTTTGAGTCTTGCCTCTGGTATCTTATGTTTTTGCTTTTACAGGTTTTACTGCTGTGGGGTTGAACAATATAATACAGCACACACCTGATGTCACCATGTAACCTGTGGCTGATGAGAATGGCAGCATGGAAGTCTGATTAAACAGTGACACAGTCAGCAACACTGACATGGTGAAGCTCATACACATCCCCCACATATGAGGCCTCTGGGGAAGGACAGGCCAAACCCCCTACCTCACCATTATTTTGTAGATGTCCTATAACTGCAAGCCTCACCCAGTGAATATAACAGTCCCAGGCCCACATGGCATCTGTGAGTTGCATGTCCTCTAATAAATGCGCATACCTGATGGCAGAGAGGCATGATAGTCTATGACATTGCCATGCCTCCAGAATTGTCCCTGACCTGAATGCATGATCTGGCATACATTTTTTGATGTGCATTCAGTGGTCCAGGCATAAACAGTTGCTACCCACAGCATTGTGGAGATGGTGAGTGTGCTGTGTGGCTTTCATAATTAGGTGCAACACTTGTCTGGTCTATGAGAATGACATGCATTGCCTGCACAGTCATATGAGGTATAGGGACTGGAAGCAGACAGTTCTGCTGTGGTCACTGGTTACCTATGTGGCCACCATTCATGCTTCATGAGGTACATATTCCCATCTTCTGTTCTGTCACTGCAGGCCATGATGTCCATAAGAAAGACTATTACTGAGACAGCATTAATATCAGCTCTGTCTACAAAGCACACCACTGCTGGGCATGGCTGTTACCATGTTCATGGCTGCTGATGCTTCTCAGACTCTATACCTGGGGCACCTCACAAGGGCAATCCTTCTCAGTCTCACTTCCATAACTCTACAACTTTTATATCCTCTGCAAGCAGATGGAGCACCATGTCTAGTGGTGGTTATCATCCACCTTGTGCATGCCATACCTCTGTTGGCTTCCAACGTCAGACACCTACTCAAGGTGCATGTGTATGCTGTCATAGTTCTACATCATTCTGTCAGACTGCTTCAGGATCTGAAATCACAGGCTATCAAAGTGCACATCAGCCCAGCCTCCACATCCAAGAAGTGACTGGGTTTGATGGTATCAGCAATGTTCACAACATGGTTTGCTTCTGAAGGATATAATTCCTATCTCCCCCCCAAACTGTGAACAGAGTTTATGATGACCTCATCCACCTGCAATAATCCAGACTCATATGATGGCATTGTTGTCACTGTCACTGTGTCACCCCTCTGCCACTTACAAGTGATAATTGTGGCCTGCCAACCCCATAACTTCCATGGATATGGTAATGTTTGAACCACAGCATGATCAGTACATGCACTGCCTTGCATTATATGTTGTGTTAATTATAGTGCATAGTTGTGAACCACTCACCTCCTCTTTGTAAGTTTTGTAATGAATTGCACTCACTTTTGCTTTGCATGCCATGCCTTTACTGCTTGGTCATCTCCAGCTGTTCAACATGCTCCTCAGTTACTACTCCCAAAGCTAGGTGATGTTGGGATATTTCCCTGTTGCTGCAGCTGTTTCCACAGTGCCATATTATGCAATATGACACATATGACAAAAGATTGACTGCAAGTATATAGTGCATATTGCAGTACTCCACCACACACACCAGATGCATCAAGATAGTGGCAGCATCCATTTAGTTAGCTAAAAATGCATTCCACCACCTATCATGTTTCTGTATGTTCAATATTAGGTGCCATCTCTGCCATGATTCAGAACTTGCAGATGGAAGTCATAATCCACAGTTCCAGCACATCTGGCATCACTTGCAACACACAACAATAACACCAGCATATGGTCCTGCTGCCTGCTTCCTCAGTAAATCTACATATTGCCTTTTTGCCCAACTGTATATGCACCTGTCAACTAGATGACCCTAAGACAAGTTCCCCTGGAAATGAGTCTGATATGCTTAAGTTGTGACTGGAAATATACATGATGCCCTTGGCATTCCATAACACTTAGCAGCTGAGGAAATGGAAGCCCTTTGGTTGACATAGCTCACACCCTGATAAACTGGCTGGGTCTGCCTTGTTGACAATGTTTGTGCAATCTATGGTTCCCAGGAATTCACAAAAAATGGTATTTGCTTTAAAATATCTACAGAATGATAGTTCTCTTGTATGCAGTCCTTAGAAGCCACATATGCTCCCTCACATGCAGCAGTACAGTATTGATCTTGTGTAGCTTACAACAGATTAGCACCTGCAATATTCTTACCATGTTCCCTTATAGGTCACTGAAAAGTCCCTTTAGCTAGGATGATTAAACTACACTTACTTTATTGTCTACTGAAATGAGCAGTCCATGGCTCCATCTTTTTCTTATTTCTACTTCAGGTAGATGACACAATTATAGAAGTGTTTGTATGATTCCCCTCTCCAAATCAAAGTCAAGGTGGGAGGGTGACATAATGGTTAAGGTGTTTACCTTTGAAGCACAAGGTGTAGGGTTTGATTCTCACAGGGATAATTGGCTAGGCTTAAAAATGGTCCATGAGAGCAGCTAGCCTAGTACTAATCTATGAATCTTATCCAAAACCTGATTTTGAGTCAAGTACTGGATGTTAAGGCAATAATGGTACTGCTTACAATTGTGCAGATGGCTGTGGCATGCAGTGTCTTTGATACCAGATCTGAAACCGAGTATTATTACATCATGTTTAAATATAACTGCTGTTACTGCAAGCATTGTCAAGTGTCTGCACACTATAAATCCATGACCTTCAGAAAAGGTCTACAGTGTGATGCTGCAAGCCTATTTCATATGTCTCTAAATCACTCTACTGTGTTTCATGATCAGTGTACCATATTTGCATCAGGAACCTATTTTCTATATCATGTGGTCATTTTAATATGCTGTACTGTGAACTTTTTACCCTAACACAGCTTAGTTTTGTTCCTGAATAGTTTCTTTCTTGTATGTTTCTGATACACATAGTGCTTTACACAGAGTACGTACTGTCTGTGAATGTTGACATTTATTTGCACAAACTACTATATGACTATAAATTGTATCACAGATGATAACTTACATGCATGTACAGTTATAACAAGCAAAGTGTAACATGTACAGGTTGGTTGCAACACAGACAGATGAAAATGTATGAAATTTAGGAAATCTTGACATTTGATCTAACAGACAACATAAAATCAGGATTTTCTTTACACAACACATTACATAAGTAGACTGTTGCAAAGCATGTGGGGCATCAATATGTTATAAAGCATTCAGATTACCAAAAGAAGCTGAAGCTGAATGATTTTAAAAACTAATCTAAGATACGGCCTTGTGATTACCTAATACTAGTGACTTAAATCCTATACTAAAAATACATACAGTGAGGTAAACCGTATGATGGTTCAGAGCATATCACAAGCACAATTTTTATCAGTTCATGTTCATAAACACTTCTTAAAGACTTGTGCCTGGCCTACAGAGCAGTCTCGGACCCTGCCCTAATGGAAATGCTGCACATCCATAAGTCAAATGGGCAAGATTCACTCACTCTATAGATCTTATCCTAGCTTGCAACATTAACAGGACATGCTGGAGAGGCAGATATGGCTCCCAGAGATTGCCACTCCTGTGAAACAAACTCCCAATTCACATAAAACAGAGCTTCTCAATGACCCTATTTAAGTGTAACTTGGACAACTGGATGAGAGACCATAAATTTACTTTGGGGGTGTCACTTAGCTCCCTCTTGGATAAGGGCAGCCAGTGCTGATCATCGACTCTCATTGCAAATATAGACCATACAACTTGGTCAATAAGGGAACAGGGGGATAACTTGGCTAGACTTATAAAGGCCCTAGGACTAATAGCCTAATAACCGCCTATGAACCTATGAACCTATAAGGTAGATGGTTCATTTTTCCAACACTGACACTGCAGTGCAGCATGGGGGGGGTTGTACTCCTGAATGTGTCATCCTTTGGATGACATGTTAAACTGAGACCCCCATCTGACTGACTTGGTGGTAGCTCATGAAGATGTAAAAGAACCAAGGTACTTGTCAAAAAGAGTCAGGGTTTTTTAATAAAATCATACAATCATCATCTCATAAACAATACTATAAACCTTAATATTTTATACAGCAATGAGGAAACTGAATAAAGAACAAACAATGCATTTAATGTATATAAATCAAATATTTTATTGTCCTTATTTTGCCCCAGCCCTTTCTGACTTAACTAAAATTTTATCCTTGTAATAAATTTTTGCTGGATCCCCTACTTTACTGTGTAAAACCTGTTTAGTTTTTGCTTGCCAAATCTTAAACACAATTGGCTTACACAACAAGGGGAAATTTGTAAAGGTTACCATGAGGTGTACACCATGTGTATACTTTGCAGTAACCTTTTCGAATTCAAAGGCATCCCTAAAGTCGTGCCTTTGCAGGAAGACATACAGGACTGTATAACACTGTCTCCATGATCATGCTGCATGCTTATGAGGCAGTTTGGGAGAGAGGAATTTGCTAATTAGCCATGTGCTCTGTAACCCAGAACCAACATTAGCAAGGCATCTATCTGCCAAGTGATACATTGGCTAACTCAGATGTGTACATCATTTGGGGTTGGTCAAGTTCAGCCATCAAAGAAAAGGTAAGTATTAGAAAGTTTAGTGGTAATGTAGGGTCTGCAGCTGTGCAAATGAATGTATTTGTGGGGCTGCATGTGTGAGTGAGCATGCATGTGTGTGCTTGAAAGACAGTATTGGTGGGTTAGTGAGAGGGTTAGGTAGGTGTGTATATATGTATATATATATATATATATATATATATATATATATATATATATATATATATATATATATATATATTCAGTTGATCAAATGTCCAATTAACTGAAATGCTAATTGTCGAGAAGAGAAGATTACAAGTTTAGAATAACAAAATTATTCTGTATCGAAATTTGAATGAATGAAGTATCTACTGTTTGTGTCTGAGAACACTCTGACTTTTTGAATGTAGATCCCAGAGCAAAGAGAATGACAGCTGCTCCATTTAAACACTTAATTAAAATTAAAATATACCATTTTCAAAGTTTTTGCAGGGGGAAAAGTCCCCCTGTGCCCCCATCCCCACTAATTATAAATACCAACTCTGAGATCACACTATAGTAAAGTGTACATTTTCAATCCTCACTGCAGCACAATCTCATTCGGAAACATTTTTATACTTTATCTTTAAAACTTTTGCTAATAATTCTTCATTTTCATATTTCATAATTTTTATAATTTCATAATTTTCATAATTTTCAAAATCCAATGCAAACATCATGATGCTAAGAACACATTTCTTTTAATTTACCTCCCCCTCTCTGCTTTGTTGTACACAATTCCTTTCTTCGTAGGATTTAACCTAGATCCTCAGATTCTCAACACTATCTACAATATTTTTCCACTTCTCCTGAGAATGCTTTAACTGATTATAAATAACACTGGGTAAAACAGTGATTCAGGTTGTAGCCTGCTATAGGTCCCCAACCATGCCCCAAGACTTACACTGCACATTCCTAAGCACTCTGGAGAATATTGGGGTCCAAACTAACACTCTGGGTAACTTTTACTACCCCTCCGTTAAGTGGAAAAACTACTCATGCACCAATACACTTGCCCAATGTTTCCTGGAATTCATTAATACCAATGCCCTGGACCAGCTCGTTCTTATGCCCACTAGAGGTAGCAACATCCTTGACCTGGTCATTACTAACATGGGTAACCATTGCTCTACATCAATAGTCAACTCCTCCCTGGTTAGATCCGACCACCAACTTATCACCTTGGAAATCCACATACCTCCCACCCACCCCACCCCACCGCAAAGGTAACCACCATGAAAAACTTCTCTAAAGCTAACTTTGGGCTCCTAAAACAGAGGTGGCTAACCTCACAGCACCCATACAAATGAAGAATGGTTGCATGACTGCCGAATCATACACCAATGCACAGTATGAACACGTACACAAATGCATGTATCTCGCCATAACCAATAAAACCAAGACGCTCTACTCCAAAAAAAAAAGCCAATCTGGTGGTCCCCTGTTATAAACAAACTCTACAACAGAAGGAGGAAACTGATGCGGAATAAGGTGAAGTCTCAAGACTTAAAAAACTCCCTTATCAGCCTCAACAAAAAGTTGAGATCCCTCATCAAATCCTCTATAGCTAGCTATGAAAACAGAACTGCAGCAATGGTAAAGATAACCACAAGGCCTTCTATAGTTATGTAAAGAATCTCCACAGCAATACCCAGATTTGCTCTGAGCTACTGCACAATGGTACTTCCTATACCGAGCCAACAGATATTGCAAATATACTGTCCAACAGATTCAGTGCCAACTTTACCCCCCCAATGGACCAATCACAATACCAGTAGATTGCCAGACACCCAGTATTACTACTGCACAGGTTAAAACATCACTGTCCAAGGCCAAGAATATAGCTTCTATGGGACCTGATGATAACCTTGGCTGTGTTCTACATGAGCTACAGAGTGAACTAGCACCTCACCAGTGTGCCCTGTTCAATCACAGCCTCATCTGAAGCTTTGTCCCTACCAAATGGCACACTGCTACAGTCATCCATCTCCACAAAGGAGGAGCAACTGCAGACCCTAGGAAGTATAGCCCCATTATCCTGACTAGTCTGATATGCAAAGCTATGGAATGCATCATTATGGACCTAATAAACAAGGATATAGGAAATCTCCAAATTCTGGATCCCACACAGTTTGGTTTTGTGAAGGCTAGATCATGCCTGCTCAACTTGGTTGACTTCTTAGAATCAGTCACCAGAGCTGTGGAGGAAGGCAAGGTGGTTCATACAGCCTACCCTGATCTGGTCAAGGGCTTTGATACCATTCCCCACTCAGAAATCATAGAAAAACTCACTAAGCTAGGCATCAACCCCTATATCACTAGGTGGGCTGCAAACTGGCTCACAGATAGAACCCATAGTGTGAAAGTAGCTGACTCCAAGTCAGACTGATGACTAGTCATGAGTGTAGTCTCACAGGGTTCGGTACTGGGTCCTCTCCTGTTGTGTATCTACTTCTCTAAAGTCCAGGCCAACACAAAGGGACTCTGGCTGACAAAGTTTGCAGATGACTGCAAGTTGGGAGCTATTATTATCTCCCCAAGTTATGTTGACATCCTACAGAATGGCCTCACTGAGACCAACAACTGATGTCAGAACCATGGCCTTAAGCTCAATGCCAAACAATGTGTCATCATTCCCTTTGGGAAAAACCCAGTTCACATGAATTACCACATCAATGGTAGTCCACTGGAACACAGAAAGTGTTATAAGAGATCTGGGAACACAGATTGACAGAAAACCTCTCTTTTGATCACCACATTGCCACTGTGGTCAGAAAGTCCTTCTATGTGGCACATCTCATTACTAAGGGTTTTGCATCCAGGAAGAAAGAGGTTGTTGTCTCCCTCACTAGACACCTGCAACAACTGGAGAGGCCACAAAAGTACCTCACAAAGGGGATTCCTGGCCTTAAACACTTATCCTACATGGACAGACTCAAAAAACTCCAACTATTCTCTGTTTCATATCACCTACATAGAGGCAATCTCTGCTTGACTTGCAGAGCCATGTCTGACCCAGCTCTGTTAGAAATGCTACATCTAAAGAAATCCCAATACCTCCAGACCACATGCTCCAGAGACCTCAACCTCATTACCACAATCAACAGAACATACTGGAGGGACAGGCTCATAACCCAGAGGCTGTCCATGCTATGGAATAGACTTCCCATACATGAAAGCAGAGCACCTCGCTGAACCTCTTCAAGAGAAATCTTGATGAGTGGATGGGAAAAAGAAAATTCACCCCGGGGATAACTCCAGTGGCTCTACTTGACCTTTCAACAACATATTGTTTTTACTTACATTTATCATAATATTTTTGCCTTTGTAAAAACACTTTATAATTTATATTACTATTTAAACCTGGTTGGTGGTAAGCATTTAGTTCAACTTACCACTTCAATTCTCAAAATCCAATTCTCCCTCTTTGTCCCCATTAAAATCATTCTTGACATGGTCAAGAACACAAAAATAAAATGTCTTAAAGGTCTTGCATATGGTTGCATGTTTAGCTAATGTTCCTCACCTTAATAGCATATAGGTGCTCATAAATCCTTTTCCTAAGCTGTTTACTGCTTTTCCCCTACATAGAATGCCTCACATGAGGAACACCTAGCAACATAAACCACAAAGATGGATCCACAAGTGAATGAACCTGGTACTGGACATATTGTATTACTACCCAAAACATCAAAACTGGGACCTTCAGAAATGTATCTACAGGTGGAACATTGCTGATACTTAAAAGTTCTCCTCTTGTTTGTTGTTACATTGCCTTTAGGTTTCTCCAACAAAGCTTTGATATTACTAGATTTTTATTGATAAAAGTTGGAAACCCCCATATTGAACCAGCTTTATCATTAGCAAATAAAATCCTCAAGTTGTTCCTATTGATGTTCGTAAAGGCTTCACTATCCAATGAAAAAAATAATTACATAGAAAGGAACTTCTTGGTGTGCATTGTTCACAAGTGTGTTTTGTATATCATCTGGACTTCCACTAAACTCTCAATTCACTATTTTGCCTACAACATCTTTGGGGTATCCTCTGTGGGAAAACATGTGATGTAACTCCTTAATAAGTTGATCCAAAATTTGAGTGTCAGTTGTCAAACATTTCAACCTAATTAAAATTAAATATTAAAAGCACTAAATTTACATTACATCACTTCTTTTTAAGTTTCGCAGTGTTTTTCATTTATGATTGTAAATCACCAACATTCCAAAAACAATTGTATTTATGAAAGATACTTTTTCTCTTGAAACTGAATCCAAACAGCTTCCACAATTCATTAATCTCCTATTCCTCTTCTAATAAATCTTGGCATTTTCTTTTATTAGTTTAATTTTTCTAAACATTATCCCCAGTATTTCTATTATTGTTTATTAAAATAACATCCTGCTTTCTTATCTACTTCTCCAAAACCTTTCTCTTTCCCTATAATATTTAATCCTACCAAACTCAACCATTATTCCATTTTTCTAGCCACTTCTACCAGCCACCCTATATTTTGGTTATAATAACCATATCAAGTATTAAAGGTATGTTGACTTTTCTTCTATAGTTTCCTTCTATATACTTCTTCCCACTGCAGTGATTATTAATGCAAAAAAACAGACTAATCAATGGACACCCTTATTTCACCCCTTTAAATCTTTATTTTCCCTTTATCCAATCATTAACAATCACACTAGCCACAATATTCACAAACACTGATTTTAACAACTTAATAATCTATCTATTCCATGTGATTCCAAAATATCCCATTACTGTTTTCTCTCAGTATTATATTCCTTTATATTATATACTACTTTTTTAGGTAACATAAGCTATTCTTTAGATTGTCTTTTTTTAACTCCATATATGTCTTCTATCCATATTTTGGCCAATATTCTCTCAAGTCTTGCTTGCCTTATCCTCAGTATTATTTTATAATCCACATTCAGTATTATAATTGGCTTCCATGTTTTAAGTTTTCTCTATTACATTTTCCCTTTATCACCCCTTCACATATACTTCTATTTATAAAACCATCTTATTTCCAGTCATTTAATATTTTCACTGTTTTCTTCTGCCCTTCTTCAATTTTCTTATAAAGCTTTTTTTACTTCATATTCTATTTCTCCGTTTTTATCATGTTTCCTTCCAGTGGCTTCATGTTCTCTAAAACTAACTTTCATCTTCTGACATTTCCACAGAAAGGTGATATTTCCTGTGTTGTTGCCTGTACCAAAAAATGCTGCCTCCCTAATAAATTCTGTATACTTTTTTTATTATTTTATCATGCAATTCATTTTCCTTTTTTCTATCAAATCTAATGGATCATCTGATAACTGCCTAAATTTTATTTTCCTTTACTTTTTATTTCCACATTTATTTTTTAACCTTTTTTAACTCAACCAATCGACTTAGTCCACTTTTCATGCATAAACCTTGAAGTCTTACGTTCTTTCCAAACTGTTTCTCATACTCGTTTCTAATGTGTAATTCATTCAATTTCTTAATCTTTTACCTTGTCTAATGCATTTTAATTACTCTTACTCTTACCCAAATAGCTTTATGAACTGCTAATTCTGCTCTAATTTTTCCTCCCTTTATTTCTTCCAAGGAATCTGAAAATATTATACATTTCTCTTCTTCCATTAGCTCTTATGTATGTAAATCATATTTTCTCCCTGTCTTCAGCTCACCCATATTCATAACTTCTTTCAGTTTATTTATATATTTTTCAATATTTTTTGTTTTGTAGCATTGCAGTTATAGTCTCTGATCAGAATTATGTCCATGTTTAGTATTATATATAGTTCTATTGGTTCAAATAATTCTTCCCTTTCCTTAATATCTGTTTATGTGTATATCACAATTTCACCTGACAGAATCCCCTTTATATTTGATATCACCCCAAGTACTCATCCTGTTTTAATAATTATATGATCTATTACTATTATATCATTTGTTTACATAAAACTGTTATACTGGGTCTATATTAAATAATCGAAATTTCAAATGGTCGACTGTCATATCGTCGACACCATATGGTTGAACTTTTAATAGTTTGAATATCTAATAATAAAACAATAACCACACAGATAACCTACCTGAATGTTTTAAGCAGGGGGCAGGCCCCACTGCACCCCACCATGTGGGAAGGCTGTGCCCCTCACACCCCCCACTCTTTAAATATACCAACTCTGAGATCGCACTACAGTGCAAAAAAGGGAAATCTTCCCATTCCGCGCTGTATGGAGATCCGCATTAAAACATTTGAACTTTCAAAAATGTGATCATATGGTGTCGACCATCTGACAATCGAACTTTTGAAAGTTCGATTATCTAATATAGACCCGTTATACCTGCTCATTTTAATCTTAAAAATGCTTCTCCTTTTTCTTAAAACTTATATCTACTACACAGACTATATCATTTTCTAATTTAGTACATACTTGTATATCATTAACCTTCTTATATCATTCACTAAACTATTTATATTAAGGGATAATAGATTTAAATTATCTGTTCCCTTTTTCCTTTATTAAGTTTTCTCTTTAATATTTTTTCTGTCACTCACTCATTTTGCAACAGAATCTCTTCCTTTAATTTGTTTCCATCTTATGCTACCTCCTTTATCATACTGTTCATTTCTCAAATTCTCATATCTATATTTTAATAACAGTGTTGACACCTTTTGTACTTCATCTATCCTGTCTCCTTTCTGTTTTTCCCTTTCATTGTCTCCTTCTGACACTTCTTATTCTTTCCCTGTGTTATAAGGACATTCATTTTATGTTACTTTTTTATTTTCACATTCATTTTGTTCTTTTTCTATTACATTTCTAGCTTTTAGATTTCCATTTTTTCCACATTCCATCAAAAAATGACCCTGTCTATTACATTTATAACATTATACAATGCAATCTTCTGCAATATATTCCTTTATTCTACATTACAAACAACTTTTTCTTATTATGTTATCTAATCAAATGTCCATCGGCTCCACAAAAAAATAAATAAATAAATAAAAATCTCAGGAACACCCACCCCTGCATCATTATTAATGGTAATGAGAATATCTATCTTGAATTTTGTCTTTTTCCATGTTTAAATTTGGCACATATTCACAACCTCTGTCCATACCCCCTAATGCCTTTAATTTTCAAAGACTCCTGCACAGTTTGACAAAAAAAAAAAATAAATAGTTTATTTTTTCAACATTAGTCCAAAATTTACAACCACTTTTCTCTTGAAAATTTATGTTTTCTGAAGTATAAATGCAGTTCCAAGGAGAAATGTGCTCCCTGACTTCACATAATTTCAAAAACATTTATATTACTTCCCCAGATTCAAAAATGATGGCATAGAAAGTTTAATTTCCTAGTGAAATAAATGCTGTCTCATCTGGTGTGTTTATCAACAAAGGTACAATTAAATTATCTCGTATATCTTACTTATCTGGTAATTTTTCCACTTATTAATATATTCTTACCAATATTTCTTTTTTTTTATTTCTTCCACTCCTTTTCTTGTATGTGTCTATACTTTCTGTCACCACATTTGTGTATTTCTTATTCACCATTCTGCATCTTCTACCCTCAACTTTCCTTCTCTTTCAGTTTGCAGAATTATATCCACAGTTTCACCTCATGATGTTCCTTGCCCTTTCTGTGGCTTTTCCTGTAGTACTTCATCCTGTACGCCTCTTGACTGGAAGGTTGTAATTTAAATTTTTTTCTCCCTGTGTAGCCACTTCCACAACTCTCTTCATCTCACTTTCACCAAACATGTTCTGTTGAAACAAAATTTCTGAACCCATTATGTGTCTGCTTACATCATTCACCTTCTCAGACTTTGCACCTTGTATCACCACCATATTGTCAGCTGCGCCTCTCTTCCCAGCTATCACTGTACTAGGAACAGGAGACATGCACAGCATCAATGAGCAGGTGAAGTTCCATGGTGCCCTCTCCAAATTTCCCTAGTCAGTAAGTATATCACCTGGGGTCTCCTCTGAAAGTATGTCATTGGCCTAGTGGGACTAACCCATTCAACAAAATGCAATAAAATAAATAAATATGTCATGAATGTGTTGAAGAGTAGTCTCTACCTCAAACTGTTTAAGAATCATTGAATGTTTGAAGTTAGAGAGTCCTTGTTTTCTGCATTCTTTTTGCTCCATTGACTTCCATCCATCAAATATCTTTGATCTGGACTTGAACCTATTTGTTCTTATATGATGGGGAGTCCCCAGAGCCATTGAGGCAAGAATCATCCAGATAGGACATTATCCAGGCAGTCCTGAGGGTTGCTTGTTTTGTTATCATCAAAGTGGCAATGAGAACAGTGGAATGTGCTAACTCCACCAGGTAAGAAGGAGGATGAGCTACCTGCATCATTGCAGGGACCCACGATGCCTTCTCCCTGTGAATGCATACTATACCTATACCAATGACAGCTACCACCAGATGGTGATTTTATAGGAGAAAAGCCCAGCCTCAGTATGCCTATGCAATGATGCCCTCCCTTTAAGAGATTGCATATGTGTCCTGTTATGCTCTGCCTTCCCCTCCCACCAGAATGGGCACACCCACCCTCCCCTGACTGCTCTGTAATGTGCACAAACCATTATTGGAACTTGGATTGCCTGTTACATAGACAGGGATTTATTCCTCTAGATCACTGGCATTGGCCACAGTTGGGAAGAATGTTGGAGTGTGTCATTCACCATCCAGTATATGGCTCCATACAGATCATTCAAGTTCCCTGGCATCATGGTCAATGTGACTATGATATTCAGACACTTAATTGTAAATGCACCTGTATTTAATAGGAATTTTCAGGCTTAAGTCAGAAGTTTTAAACTCTTGAAAGGTCATTGTCACTGCATTTCCATTTTAAACATGCTGCATGAATTTTATGTATTGCAGAAACATGGCTTACATTAGTGGCAGTTTAGATATGTGGAACGTGGTTTGCTTTAGATGTAGACCTCCATGTGGCCACTATTGCCACAAATGTGTCAACCACTGTTTATAGTACAGTGCAGCTGAAGGATCTGAAGGG
>NC_056745.1:1028644661-1028658802 GCF_019279795.1 Protopterus annectens | reverse complement strand
CATGGAAACACACTCTTATAACTAAGTACTTCATGTGGGTATTGGCCCGTTTCTTTCACTGTGAGCAGGACTTCATGTGGGTGTTTGACAAACAACATCACAGAGGGTAGTTGGAAATATATCTTACAACATACACTGTGGAGACAGGCCAACAAACAGGAGGGAGATATTCCAGACATGGGGACAGGATGTAAGTATTGCTGTTCTATATTTGAAGTAATGTTGGTATAACAGGGTTTGTGTGGATATGGCGGTTCTACATGATTTAAAGTCTGGCATGACAGTGTTATGTGGTTGAGGAAACTCTCACCTGTAGGGCTATCTGCAGACTAGCCAGAGTTTTGAGTCTTAGATGTGGTGTGTTACTCACACATTTCCTATCTTTAGAAATGCAGTAGCATACTCTGACAATTGCAGTCAGTACATGGTGACATCAATGTGAGTTACTGACTTCATATCCCTTAGAAGAGATATGTCACAACAAACCCTCTTACACCAAGAGTTTTCTCAGTTTATCACAGCAATATGTCAATATTGGCCCTGTGCTTGTGCCTCTGTCCCCCAAGTCTGTCACCCTTTGTCCATATGTCATGAAGTCAGAGATGCATATGTACAGTATATCATTATTTACTGACATCAATCCTGATAACAATCCAGTGATATATCAGACTGCTAGACATGTTATGTGTAGTAGACCTTATATTTGAGGACAAAATCTGGGCATTCTGTACAGTAGTGAGGTCTGTGTACTTATGGTGATTGTTGACAGTGTATCAGTATTGTGCAGCAGTGTCTTGTGAATATGTTACTTGGCCTGTATACAGACTGTTGTCGATGTCAGTGTTCTTGGTCCTGTTCTAGCTGACATTGCATACTGCTCTGGTTGCTGGTACCCTATCAGCATATATGTGTGTATGTACATGTATACATATAACATACATTAATTGGATGGCGCAGTGGTGCAGTGGTAGCATTGTCGCCTTACAGCAAGAGGTTCTCCAGTTCAATTCTCGGCCGGGGTGCCGTCTGTATGTCCTCCCTGTGTTTGTGTGGGTTTCCTCTGGCTGCTCCAGTTTCCCCCCACATTACAAAGACATGCATCTGGAGCATTTCTCCCCAGGCCTCTGCTGAAAATTGACTTTGTTCCAAGTCGGAAGTTTCCCAGTTATCAAAGGATAAATAAATAAATAAATAAATAAATAAATATCTACATATGTATACATATATATATATATATATATATATATATATATATATATATATATATATATATATCCATATCCTTGTTATGCGTAAACATGATTGTTTTATATACCTTCCCAGATGTATCCCACTATATTTATCTGACATGTGTATATTTAGGTATAAAAACCTGACTGATTCAACACTATTTTCACTTACAAGTACTAAACAATTGTAGTAGTCAAAGCAGTTGTTCTCTACTATTCAATATGTGTACTGAATGATGTATTTGAAAAAAACAACAGACATCTTCGCAGCGCAGAAGGCTTAATTGGTTAACTGCAGTAACTATAGTGTACAGTGTCCTGGTTCAAGACCTGCAAGGGCTGTTTATTTTGTTGCTAGGCAGAACAAGGAATGTTGGATGCAGAGTGGTTATGGCATTTTTGAGCAGCATTAAATGGGTATGTGTGGGTTTGTGCGAAGGTAAGCGGTGCTAACGTACCGTTAAATGGATAGGCGCTTATACCATGTAGACTTCGCTTACCAGTGCGCAAATATGCTTAGCATTTACATTTAAGCAATGCTTACACCTGCTAAGCATAGCTCAGCCCTGGTAACCAATGATCACATTCCAGTCTGATAATGTTGCAGGGTAATGACAACTTTAATAAGTGTTTTAATTCCATGTACATAACATGCTTGTATGTGCTGTCATTACAGTAGCAAGGGGTGTGAGTATAATATATGGGACACCTGAGTATACATGGCAAGTACAACAATATTTTCTCTTTGTATGTGTTTCATACATGGGTAGTATCCCAGGTTATATGCAGTCACACTTGCAAGTATTGTATCATTACGTTACTACTTTTAACAGTGCTTTTCCAAGTAAGAGTATATTGCAGATTGTAGTACTGGAACCATGCACCCTTGCATGCAAAGCTGAACTCTTGATACTGACTATCGTGTTCTTGGTGTGTGAGTTGTATGTTATTATCTCCTTTTGGATATTAATCTGATATTTGGATATTAACTGTAGACTACTATGTGTTTAGGACATGTCATTAAGGGCTGCTGTCATGTAGTAATGGCATACCTATCAGTGTCAGACGTCTATTTTATTTATTTTATTTTTATTTTTTTTTTTTTTTTATTTTACATTTGTTAACCGGGATAGTCCGACTGGATTTATTTCCATTTTCAGCGGAGGCCCGGGGAGAAAAGCTCCAAGAGTAGCAAACTGAGTTAGAGTTTCAAAGACAATTATAATTCACAACACATTAACAAAAAGATTACATAGTAACATACAGGATGATGGAGAATAGACACAGTACAAATATTTTCAATAAATGCTAGGACACCTGATCTCTAAACGTAGTCAGGGGTTCAGCTAACCAGGATTATGCAATGACAATTCCGTGTGTCCCCAAGTATACTTTAAGTTTAAACTTTATTGACTTAAAGAGGAGAGTGGTAATATCAGAGGCAATTTGTTCCATGCTCTACCTGCCGAGTTGGTGAGAGAATCACGGCTAAATTATTAGATTTACAGGTCTGGATGAGGAGTCGGCTGGATGAACGCAGTGATCTAAGGTTGTTACACGGGGTAACAAGTTTTTTTAGCGAAGGGGTGAAGTCAGGGTTGTATATTATTTTGTGGGTAAGAACTAATAAGTTGTATGATATTAAATTTGGTAGCTCAAGCCATTTAAGTTGGCTATCTGTCAAAACATTCATCCTAATGCATAACCTGTTGACTAGCTGAATTCTGTGTCCTCTGTACAGATTTGCAGATGTCAGGTATCCATTTTGGCTGCTTACTGGCAATCTATGACTGACTGACACTGACATGTCTGCCCAACTGTGTTATAAATGCCACAGCTAGGAGACCCCACCCTGTATGCACCACATGCCATGGATACCTCAATCAGACTACCACAATCAACAGAACATGCTTGGGTACAGGTCTCTAACCCAGACACTGGCCATGTTATGTAATATATGTTGCATACATGTCAATTCGAGCATCTCACTGGCCCTCTGCAAGAGAAAACCAAATGATTGGATTTTGAATTTAACTGTCACCCAGAGGATCACTCAATTGGCATCGGTTGATAGATGATCTGCTGACAAATGTCAGGTGGCATGATAGCAGTGTACCCACATGCCCTAATCTTCTCATCTCTCCATAGATATTAGCCTGGTACACACCTAGGAACACCTGCACCTATGGACCCCAGTGCTGACAAATGTGTCAGTGTGCTTTACTGAGAATAACAGTGTCTGTATGTTTGTAAACTTGTAGCTGACAATACCTTGAGGATCTTCTCACCCACTACACCCCCTATTGCCATACTTAGAAATGGCTGCTGCTGTAATTTATGTTAAATGTACCTTGTTACACTCTTCACCCTATGGTCTACCTGGAGCTGTCAGTACCAGCATAACACTGTTCTACAAATAGGTAGATAGGCATGGGTTACCCTGTGAGTTTTGGCAAGTGTATGTATGTGTGTGAGTGCATATTTGTAGGAGACAGCATTCTGTGGCCACATTCACCAAATACAATAAACCTTGCCATACATTATAAGGGATAGTGATGTTGCTAACATTAGGAGAGCCATGAAAAGCCATACTATCCCTGTGGCATGTGCAATAAGTGTATATCCCTGTAGTAGCACTGGTTAGATAGACAAGGGATTGTATTAGAGTCCTGGTCAATGTGTGATTGTGGGTATGTCACAGCATTATCATGGGTTTCAGTGAGTACAATATCCAATGTGGGGTGTGGGTGCTGGGTATACTGTCTTTAAACCATGGTACCCCCAGTACATGTCCCAAGGCCCACTGTATGAGGACCTCTGTCACCATCAACAATACAGGTAACTGATTACACTATCCAACACAATGATGCATGTGCTGTGTGCAAAATCTCTGTAACAGAATGGACTCACTGACAAGGTAGTTAGCACTGCTAATCCCAGGTCTGTCAAATGTGTCTATGACTGCATATGTTTGTCAATGTATATATGACAGTTTGTCATACTATGTATTGTTCATTAACACCCAGTACACCCCTCATTACCATACTGTACAAGGCCTGATGATGTTCTTCACTTAACAGGAAACTGGGGACACACCTCACCCTAAAAGCTCTGTGGTGTGTGAAATTAAAGCCAAACACATTAGTAGCAATAAGTACCTAGGTAGGAGTACTGCTCTCAGTGTTGCCAAGTAAGTGTGTGTGTATGTGAAGGGATCTATTTCAGTTTGCAGAAAATATATGTTTCAGGTGATTATCTGTCCGAGAACTAACTGGCTGAAGGTAACATTTCAAAGCAATCATCTTGTGGAAATACATTCAAGCAAAACTAGTATTGGATGCGTACATACCCTCTTCCCCACTGTACAGCTGTACAGCGATACAGGAGTTGGTATATATACATGAGTGTGGAGCCACCCACATTGCAGTTATTGTTGTGGGTATCCTCCTGCTTAGTGTGCTGTTTTACCATACAATTTAACAGGTTAAGTAGCTGTTAATCACATTATGTGTGGTTCTATGCCATCCCACATCCTCCTAAGTGGGGTCTGTGCCACCCACACCAGTACACCTATGTTTACCAACTCCAGGATTGCACTACATTGGGGAAGAGGACATATACCCTGCCAGTACCATTGTCAATGACATTATACTGGAAAATTGCTTATTTCCTGATATGATGTTTTTGTAATTTGGTCTGGGTGCAATTACATAGGCCAAAATGAGTTCACTGCAAAATGAAGTACATCCATGTGAACAGTATTCTCCGTGTATTGCATCAACACCAAAGCCTGTGTGTGTGTGTGTGAGTGTGTATGTGTGTGTGTGTGTGTGTGTGTGTGTGTGTGTGTGTGTGTGTGTGTGTGTGTGTGTGTGTGCGTGTGTGTGTGTGTGTGTGTGTGTGTGTGTGTGTGTGTGTGTGCGAGTGTTATTCATGGACATTTGATGTGTTCCACACAGTGCACTTACAATTTTCTATTGTAGAAGAGCTGCTGACATCAACCACCATGCACTCACCTGTGTACACCTCTTAGACCTATTAGTCTTGTGGCACATGCAGCTACTTTTATACAGACCTGATACCTGTGTTCAGCTGTACCCGGGATATGATACAGTCAATGTGTCACCACAGTGCTACACCCATTGTAGGACAGGACAGCAAAACAACATCCTGCTGACACATAGTCACTTAGAACACAAACAGAATACATTATGGATACCACAATCAGTCAGTGTTAATAACAGCTATAATGCATCATGGCTGGACAGCTACACACCCTGATGTGTAAGCATTAATCATTCCAGCTGAAAACATGTTAAACAGCATTACATTGCTAAACCTTAGGACATTCACCCTGTGCATCAGAACCAAATCAGCATATCCCTGCATCATTGGTATAGATGACAGGGAGGTGGCACATGTATCATCATATGCACAGGGTGTGTTGCGGGTTTGCCAGAAGCCTAGGCTGAGCCATTTGGTTGACACCATGTGTGTGGGTTAGGGGGTTCTTTATTAAATGGGCCACGCAGATGTGGTGTGTTTAGGTATGGAGGTGCCCTAGCTGTGTTGACGAAGTGTGTGTGTATGTATGCACACGTCTGCCACGTGGCTGCCCTATACAGGGGTTTGTTGGACAGCTGCAAACCATAAATGGCAGGGTGTACAGTTAGCTATCTCTGGCCATGAACACGGGAACTGTGCCTGCCAGAGGTTTCACGGGCACTACCAGACAGAAGTCCAAATATGTTACTCTCCCTTGATGATGACAATTGTCCACTGGATCCCTTTCCCTGTTGGGACTGGCCAGGACCATGTGCACATGGCCTGCTGCATTGTGGTGTGGACAGCACCCCCCCTGCAGTGCTGTTGCTTGTACTCCCACTATGGGAACAGTCGTGAGTTGTTGCACGTCCACGTAGACCTCCACCCATTGATGTTGCTGACCTACGTCCATATGGCTGCCACCCTACTCCCACTACATGCTCTATCACAGATACCACACAGTCAAGGACTCCCACCATCTCACCCATCCATCTATCCAGGACCTCTGCAAAATAACAGTGGGCATCTGCAAGATCATGGATGTGATGTTGTCAAGTACAGCAGAATGAGTTGCTCTCTGGAGCCTCAGACTCTGTCTGGTGTAACATTCCATATGTGCCTGTGCCTTCATGATGGCCCAAAATATGCGTCTGGTGACACCTGCTGTGGCATTTCTGACAGGGGCATGATGGCCAGCAACCCTGCTATGAGCACCCCTGTACATTTGCCTGTGTAGTACCTCACCGGTCATCTGGCTATGGCTGCTGTGTAAAGACACACTTGCCATAGTCCCCACACTGTCCTGTCCCATGCCATGACCAGTCAACTGTCCCTCATCTATGGCCACTGGTAATGGGGTATGTATGGGCATTGAGACTGTGTGCAGGGATGGGGTTGATAAAAGTGGGATGCCAACCAATGGCACAGCTTCAGCCCCTGACAACACTACCTGTGCCTCACCATGCCTATCATCACTGCCAGAGTCTGTATGGACACTAACATCAGTTTGCCTGCAGGAGGGACCCTGACCCACCTCGCCACCTATGAGAGGTGAACATAAAATGTAATTTAAGAACTGTACATTATGGTTTACCTCTACAGACACTTACTCACACACACACACACACACACACACACACACACACACACACACACACACACACACACACACACACACACTCACACACACACACACACACACACACACACACACACACACACACACACACACACACACATACAGGTGAGGTGGCACAAAGATATTACACAGACCTCTCATTACCCAACAGTCAACATGCATGACATATGCCTCTCAGCAGCATGCACTGTGGCCAAACTCAGTCCTTGTTACCAACATTATACATCTCTGTGATGCATGAGTTGTGTTAGTAGGTGATGCTCCTTCCCCTGGTACACAGTGCACCCATGCACACAGTATTGCTGTGCACCTGTACAGCACACGGGCATGTACTGTGCACCATACCTCACAAATGTACACACCATTGCTGAATGTGTATATGTGTGGCAGTTATGTTTGCTCTGTTGCTCACAGCCCTTATGTGTTTTTCTGACACATATCTGGGATGATATGAGGAGTGATGTCAACAGTTAATGTCTGACCTCTGATTTGCAGGTCTCATCAGCAGTGCATGTATGAGCAATAAAATCTGATTACACTGACAACCTTCAAAGCTTAATGTGGATAAGAGAAGTGTACACACCCTTGATGACATGCCAGCCTCTTCCATGGTATGCAGTGGGGCCAAAATACTGCATATGTTAACATTACACACAACTGATATGTGAGCAAACTAGCGAACAGAACACTATAAGAGAATACTTGTTGAAAATAGGCAGGCGTTTTATTTAAACCAGATAAATGTTAGCGCTTTTCGATAAATCCGAATATTTAGCCTTCCTCAGACAAACAGCAGAATATGAAATTAGTTTTCCTTACATACATACATAAAACCAATCAGAATAAAATGCATTCCTTAATTAATTGCGTAACCTTGACTACCTTAAAGCAAATAATGTATTGCATATGTAACATTTAAATAAACTTGTATTTTAAAAATAAAATAAGAATGAAATGCTTTTTACTATTATACAACAGAGTGCAAACATTACCATGTATCCAAAAAGTCTTTGTTTACAAAATCATTTGCCCCAGCGTTCAATGGTAAATGTATGTTATGTTAACCATATTACTATATGTTACACCTTACTACTTAAATATATGAATATTCAAGGTGTTGAAAAATCCTACCATAAAAAAACTTATAAAAAATATATATAAAAAATAAGATAAATATATATATATGTTAAACTTGCCATTGTTCAAAAGACAAAATTGTTAAAAAATATATATTGTTTATAAAATATGTATATATATATATATATTTAGTGAATCTTTTGTACAAGGCTAAATGTAAAAAAACCTTGACAAGTTCCCTGTTAAATCCATAGTGGGAAATCCAAAAATAACATTGTGTTAAATCTATGCATTGCACATTGTAAACTGACTCACTGGTTAACATAACATACATTTACCATTGAACGCTGGGGCAAATGATTTTGTAAACAAAGACTTTGGTGACATGGTAATGTTTGCACTCTGTTGTATAATATGTAAAAAGCATTTCATTCTTATTTTTATTTTTAAAATACAAGTTTATTTAAATGTTACATATGCAATACATTATTTTGCTTTAAGGTAGTCAAGGTTACGTGTAATTAAGGAATGCATTTTATTCTGATTGGTTTTATGTATGTATGTAAGGAAAACTAATTTCATATTCTGCTGTTTGTCTGAGGAAGGCTAAATTCGATTGTTTGTAAGCGCTAACATTTATCTGGTTTAAATAAAACGCCTGCCTATTTTCAACAAGTATTCTCTTATAGTGTTCTGTTCGCTAGTTTGCTCAGTTTATTGTCTTCAAGTCTTTTCGCCTGTTCACAACTGATATGTGACATATGACCTGTGCAATCCAATGCAGTATCAAACAAATGTGTTAGTCATGCAGATGCTGAATGAGATGTATACAATATGTGGGTTGCATAAGTGTGCACACCCTTAACACAATGGTTTGTTGCAGCACCTGTTATGTGAACTACAACAGTCACTATTCTTGGAAGGGGTATACTAGCATGGCCCATCTTCACTTGCCATTATTTGGTCACTCTGCCCTACAAATGTCCACCAATTCTACCGGCTTGCAAGGTCAGCTCACATGCACAGCCCTTGGAGGTCACACAGTGGCTTCACTATTGCTGTGGAGTCAGGGTTATGTCTGGCACAATTCATGACCTTTACTGTGTTCAGATACAGCCATTCTTAGCAGGCTTTGGATGTATGCTTCAGTTCACTGCTGTGTTTCAGGATGATACCCCAGCTCATCCTCAGCCTTATTCCAGATGCTTGACAACTATGGGCCACACGAGTGTTATTTTGCAGTGCTCCAAATTCCAAATGCCATGTCTACTGGCCTAGTTCCTGCTAATGAACAGCAAACCTAAAGGTGTACACTGGCACCAGCAAGGTAAAAATGGGGATGGTTTCCCAGATGTGGAGTGAGGTGTTGCTTGTGTACCACATGTATCTTTATGGATACTGTCTGTTGGTTTCAACCTTGGTCTCATGACACCATTACACATTGCAACACATGCCTTTGCGAAAGTTGATGTTATGCATATGCTACATGTAGAGAGCCCTGGATGATGTTGCCTGTGGAACAACTCTTCTGTCTGAATACCCTAACCCATAGGCCAATCTTATGCAGATTCCAGGTGATTGTTGACAAAGGTACTGCACAGGCAGTACTTGCTAGTCATTCCTGCAAGTCCCTCAGTGTTGCCATATGTTTCTGGGCAGCCTCCATGACCAGTTTGCAGCATGTGTTGTCTACTGTTTTGGATGGGAGACTGTTTATTTTTTACATTAATGTTGTCCCATACTTCATACACACATACATGACTGTCTGCATTGTTTGCCATGGTATATGCAATGGTGAGGTAAGGCTACTTTTCCCACTCCTGAGTGCTATCTTTCGGATATGGGATCCATTTCATGGTTTGTAAGATGTGTGCAAGTCACGGCTGCCTCTGTTGAAGGTGAGTGGGTAAATGTCATGGACATACTTCTTGGACAGCAGACCATTACTTGGTGTGACATTGAGGTCCTGTACTTGATGGAAGGTGTGTACTCAAGAAGAGGGAATGCTGTCAGTACCTCACAAGCTGCCTCCACAATATGTTATTTGGAGTGTGTGTACACATATGCTTCCAGTGTTTGTTAAGGTATATCTTCCCCATATGTGTTGTCCTAACATAGGATTCCATATTACACATTCATTGCTCATGTTAGGATCACATTACAGGGTGCAAAAGGTGTGGAATGTGGTGTTGTGATTTGCCGTTGTTTAGATCATGAACAGTTGCCATTGTAATAGTGGTGTATACACTGTTGTAGCCACTGTAAAAGGGTAATGTTTCAGACATGACCCTACTGTAGGGCATTTGTCCCACCACTATGTTCATCTCTGTCCACACATCTTGCACTGACAGGTTGTTAGGTATACTGCAGGACTCTTACATAACCTTCAGATATGCCACCATGGTGACCACTGTGATGCAATGCAGTTAACAGCAACAATAAGTGAACATATACAGCATGCATTATGGGTGGGTGTGTTAAAGGTGTACATGGAAAGTAGCATGGTCAGAACATGGCTGGTGTATTGGCAAACATGAACCAAACGACTCCATAATCACCAGCTACAGGCTGCTGCCCCAGTTGTATACCAGACGGACCTAAATTGTTGTAAGAGAGATGTAATGTCAGTAGGCACACCTATGGCATTGGTACCAGGTGAGAGCAGCATTTCAGCACATCAACAGTACAAACCCATAATACTAGAGATTATGCACATCTGTTCATTACCACACTGCAGCAACAGACTATCTTATCTGACACATACATGTATATACTTTACAGATGAAAGTGGATAAGCAACATTGGTCTACTAATGTACCTTGGGGCCTTACCTGCATGGTCCTTGTTCATTGTGTGGGTGGCACCCACCTCCACAATGCTGTCTTCTGCTTGCTGGCTTGGCTGGTGGGCAGGTGCCCCAAGGCTGGCGAAGAGCTCCTCAGCATGTGTCAGTGGGGGCTGGATGGCATGACCCCCACCTGTGGCTAGCTGGTCCCTCCTAACTGCAGCAGAATGCTGACAGGCATTGTACATCAGATCCATGCAGCGATGCCGCACCTGCTCATAATTGCGGTTGTGCAGGCCAACATCATTTACCCTGTGGCTAAGCTCTTTCCACAGGGCGGTCCTCTCCTACAGATCCTCGTCCTTGTGCCCGAAAAGGATGGCATGATGGACTATGAGAAACTGGATTACAGCATCATTTTCCAGGGTTGTGTATGCGGGCAGGCATTCCCAGGACATTGTACCTGGAAAACATAAACAGGCAAAAATGTCAGAGGATCTCATACAGTTGTCCACATGCACAGCAATAGTAGGTATTACTTGCAAATAATCCAGACTATACCATAACACTGTAATCTATCATGACTTGTACATCTTGCATTACACTCCTAGCCCTGATCTGTCCAGTTCCCCCAATGCTGGACACTTAATGGCATAATCCACTACACACCATTCATGTCTGTGTAGAGGGATGACAGTGGCCATCTTCCATGTGGATGGTGTGTGGATGGTGGCATGAGTGTGTTTGACTGTAGTGTGTAATGGGACTGTGAACACATATCTGTGTTAATGTAGGAGGCAAACTGTGATATTCTCATGCCCCATGAAGACTTGCTTTTGTTGCCATCAGCTGGCATTATGTCCATGCTCACCATTGATGTAGGCAGGAGTGTGGGTGATGTGCATATCCCCCTGTACTACTGTTGTGGACAGGGTGCAACTGTTCCCACCTATCCTGTCTGATGCAGGTTGTCTGTATCCATGGCATGTGTGTATGAGGTGTGCTTTACCCCCAGTACAGGTTTACTTGTGTTACTGGCTCTTAGACTGCATACATATGTGTAGACATGGTTGCAACTGACCCTGGTGGTTTGCATATGTCTGATTTCTAGTCATAGTCAGCCTTACAGAAGGTCACCTGTGAACCTACATGTTTGCTCATATAGAGGTGCACTTGCTTCCAAGTTGTGTCTGCACCTATGTGTCCCTGTACAGCCACTATAGCAAACTATTATGTGCTTTGTGTCTTAGTGGTGTCCACCAAGGGGGATTACTCTATCGTTGGTGGACAATGGTTGTACATGTAAGGTACTGCTGATTCCATATAGCTACAGTGGATATGAAGTGTACACACCCCTGTTACAATGCATGGTACTTGTGAAATTGGAGCATGACCCCACAAAAGCACATGTCAACACAATCCCCACCTGTGACGTATTCTATAACGTGCTCATTTCAGTAGGGAACATAACATCCTGTCCTGTGGAAACATATAGGTTCATAGGTGTGTACTAAGCTAATTGCCCTGGAGCCTTTACAAGCCTAGCCCATGTGATTACCTTGGCATCATGCCACCAGACCTTAGTTCTCAGTGCCTCTGTTGAATAAAGCCACTGGGGTGATCACTGTGGTGAAATTTCTATTTTCCATCCACTCATCAAGATTTCTCTTGAAGAGGGCCAGTGAGGTGCTCTGCTTGACATGTATGGGAAGTCTATTCCATAGCATGGGCAGTCTCTGGGTTATGAACTTCTCCCTGCAGCATATGGGAAGAAATACTCAGTACAGTAAGCCAGTTGAATGTTTGTGTACACCCTTACACAGGTATGTTGTGTAAATGCCTGCTGAGATGATTACAGCACCCATTTGTCTTGGTTTGTACTCTAACGTCATATCACATCTTCACTTGGCAATGGTTGCTCACATTTCATGAAACAGCTTTGTTTCTTTTTAAATATAATTTTACAGGTTATGGGTCACATTTGAGGTGAGAAACATTTTGACATGACTTCTTGTGGTCTCATTGGCATACAGCACACAGAACTGGCATTCCAACAGGGGTATGTACACTTTGATATCCAGTGTATATGGATGTTGATATAGCTGTTAGTGGTAGGCATGGACAGTGACTCATAACACAGTTGTACACTTCTCTGATTACTACGTGATAAGCATGCCTATTGTAGTACCCATATCAGTGTCATGGCAATACACAATACACAGTACACGTTTTATTTTGTTATATGCAGTGACAGTGTGGGCATCGTCCCTTTATCTTTCCTGTATGGAAGACATCCTTCCTGTGTGTGGGCAGCAGTGTTACAGACAGCAGGTAGCTATACCTCTTACAACAGGATTTGTGCACACAGGCCAACTACATGTTTGTGTAAGGTTCCAGACCTATGGACAGTGAGAGTATTGCTGTTATATGCATTGAATACTGCTAGTTTTACAGGGTTTGTATGTACATGATAGCTTTGCATGGAATGCAGTCTGTCTGCATAGCTTTCAACTGTGGGCTTAACCACATGATGGTCAGAGGATTGGCTGTTATGTTTTGTATGTTTCTTACACAGGTCTTGTCCCTGACATATCAGTGACATCCTCTCCATTGATTGCTATCAGTACATGGCAACATCCATTTGTGTTTCTGAGTTCATATTCCTGAGTAAGTGTATTTTGCAACCAATCCTATAATACGAGCAACTTTCACAGTGTATAACAGCAATATTTCAAATATGGCCCTGTGTTTCAGCCTCTGTCCTCCCCCTATATACCATGCTTTGTCCAGATGTCAAGCTGTAGAAGGTTGATAGTTAATGGTCTATTATTATTTATTGCTGACATTCCTCCTATCATTCCACAGATGTTGTGGACTCTCACACAAGTTGCGGGGTAGGGTCCATATATATGAGGGCTACAGCTGGACAAAACATGTGTGACCCTGTACAGTCTGGATGTCATTGAATGGAGAACACTGTTATAAGCCCTAGTAAGACATTTTATGGGAGAGGGGTATTAAATGTTTTTAACCTAGGCTGTTTCAATATGTGAGGGATATCAGTAATACAAAACCTTAAGGTATATGGCTGTACATTTTCATATGTTTCACCATGGGAACAGTGGTGGGCTAGAGCTTACTGTCTTGTTCACAGTTCTGTTTGTCAGTGTGATAGTGACATTTTAAGTTAGGCATTGTTATGTAATGGATACATTTACATTGTGACAACTTAAACTTTTCCTGCTAGGGGGTTGAGTACAGAGTGTAATTGGAGGCTGGTTTTTGATCAAATGGGTTTAGGTCAAATGGTCTTTCGATTAAATGAAGTAGACCCATATATATATATATATGTATATATATATATATA
>NC_056745.1:1028622161-1028642161 GCF_019279795.1 Protopterus annectens | reverse complement strand
ACCTGACTTCAGGTGACAGTATCCTGTCCGTGCCTGCTACCAGGGGGGACATGGCCCATCCCCGGAGGCGGTTCCACCCGAATGTGGTGCAGGACCAGTAGACGAGGAGATCCCAGGGTGGGGCCCAGATATGCTGGGGCCCAGTGCCACAGCCAGATGAGGTGGGAGAGGTGGGTCTGCTGGGACCGGCCTTCCCAAACATGCTATGGTGTTGCAGTTTTAGAACATATGTGAGTTAGTAATAGTCAACACAATCCAGGATTTGTTATAACAGCATGCATAGGTATTCCCATTAACCCAAAACACCAGATATGGAATAGTTTCATAGCAAACAGAACACATGCTTATATGAAACCACAGTGGCCATTACAACAGCATGCAGGTTACATTGATAGCAATAGGCCACTAATGATAGTATTTCAACATGGAACATTAATAGAAACACATTTCAATATTTGTTGAACAATAGGACATATGTCCCAACAGTAGGCTTGGTGTAAACATGCCCATTGATTTGTGTTTTTAGATTATTGTTGCAGATATGGTGGGGGGGGGGGTCAGTTAACAACTTATATAACCTATATACTCACAACTTTAATTTATTTATTTTTATTTATTTTATTTTACATTTGTTGACCGGGCTAGTCTAGCTGGATACATGTCCATTTTCAGTAGAGACCTGGGGAGAAAAGCTCCAAAAAATAAAAATAAAAATAATACATACTTACTTTAAGAGTAATAACAGATATAAAATATTGGCTGATAAAATGTACAAATAGTAAAAAAAGGAGTTGTTACATAAAAGCAGTTGTTACAAAAAACATGTTTTTTTTTTTTCATATATCTTTACGAAATACATTAGTCTTAGCAATGATAAAACTATCAGTAAGAATCAAGGGTATTGTACATAAGATACAATATCCATGTAATCATATATATTATTTATGATGACATGGTATTATGATTGTTTAGGTAAAATTATAGAGTAAGGAGTAGTTGTTAGTTAAGAAGGAGAGAGGTTAGTCAAGGTTAGTACAGGAGCATAGCCAGTGTGTCTTTAGGAATAGCTTTAGATTCTTTTTAAAGAGTGAAAGAGAAATTTGTGATGTGAGTTCAGTGGGTAGTAAATTCCATAGCTTTCCTACAGAGTTAGAGTATAGGGAGTCACCTGCTGAGTGAATGGATCTTGAAGTATTGATCAGTAGTTTATCTGAGGAGAGTAGGTTCTTTTTATTATTATTATAAGGTGTAATGATAGTAGAGAGTATAGGGGTGTTGGTGGGTTTATACAGGGCCTTGTGGACTATGGGGAGCTGTAGAAATTTAAGCTGATTGTGAAATTCTAACCAGTCTAGTTGTTTTAAATTCAGACAGTGATGAGTTCTGAAAGGGGAGCCTGTGGCAAATCTAGCAATATTATTATAGGATGTGGCCAGTTTGTTGAGGTTGTTTTTAGAAAGGTTAGTATATATGGGGGAGGCATAGAATAAAGTTGAGATTAAGTGGGTTCTGGCTGTAACAGTCCTAGCTACTGGAGTAAGAAAGGGCTTAATTCTGCAAAGGGATCCCAGTTTTTTGTTCACTGATTTTATTGTGTTGTTTATATGGGTATCAAAGTTGAGGTTGTTGTCAATTGTTATTAATAAAAGTTTAGTGGTTAGGTTGGGAGAAATGATGGTGCTATCATTTGATATAAGTGTGAGATATATGGGGGTGGATTTTTGGGTTGGTGTGAAAAGTAAGAGTTAAGTTTTTGGGGGGGTTAAGAAGGAGGCAGCGCTTTAAAAAACATTGCTCTACAGTATTGAAAGCTTTTTGGGTAAGAGATTTAAGTTCAGTTTCAGAGGAGGATGAACAGATAATGGTAGAGTCATCTGCATATTGAATGCAGGTGGTGTTTGGTACTGCTGCTTGTAGGTCATTAATATAGATGGAAAAGAGGAGTGGACCTAGAATGGATCCCTGAGGAACACCGAGGGAGACAGGTAAGTTATCAGACAGTGTATTATGCCACAGTACAGCCTGCTGACGGTTTTCAAGATAAGATTTAAACCAGTTCATGGTTAGGGGATCAAGTGAAAGGGATTTCAATATGTGCAGGAGAAGTTGGTGATTAACCATGTCGAAGGCTTTAGATAAATCAATGAAGACTGCAGAGGAAAGAATATTTTTGTTACGGTTTTTGTTGATGGTGTCTGAGAAGGATAGTAGGGCAGTGGTGGTACTGTGAAAAGGTCTGAAACCATGTTGACAGTTGGCAAGTAAGTTATAGTGGAGAAGGTGTGAGAGTAGTTGCTTATAGATCCACTTTTCCATTATTTTTGCAAGGGGAGATAGCAGAGCTATTGGGAGGAAGTTAGAATAGTCATTGGAGTGCCCCCCTTTATGTAATGGAATGATATGGAAAATTTTCCAGATAGATGGGATAGTTCCTTCATTTATGGTTCTATTGATCAGAACAGAAATGGGGAAAGTGATGGCTTTAGCTCCTTTTTGCAGGAATTCTGCAGGGAGTTGGTCAGCTGAGGGGGTGGTAGGTTTTAATTTTAGGAGAAGGGAACAAATAAAGGAAGTAGACACTGGTTGAAAATAAAATGGAGGAGGTGGGATAGTGGTAGAAGTAGGTAAATTTGAGGTATCGGGAGAAAGATGGCTAGCAAGATTTTTGATATTATCAGTGAAAAAAGAATTAAAGGCATTAGCAGTTTGGGAGTGGTTGTCGGGGTTAGAGCCAAGTGGGTTGGGAGTGATTGATTGACCTGGGTGCAGAAGTTTGTTAATGCTGGTCCAAAATTTTTGTGGTGCCTTGTGGTAGGTTTGCTGTGTTTGAAGGAAAAAGTTCTTTTTGTCTGATAGAATGGCTTTTTTTGCATTATTTATATGTTGTTTAAATGTTTGGTGATCTGTAGGACTTTTAGTAGCACGCCATTTTGCCCAGGATTTATTTCTATGAAGGATTTTTTGCCTAGTATTATTGGTGAGCCAAGGTGCTGGTTTAGTTTTACTTCTAACTGAATGTGATGGGACATGATGATTCAGGATTGTTAGGAATGTTGTGTTAAAGTATTCTACGGCTTCATTAAGTGGAAGATATTTTAATGGTGACCAATTACATAGTTTAAGTTCAGTTTGGAAAGGTTCTGGGTTAAAGTGCTTTTTGGTGTGTATAATTCTGTAGGAGAGAGGGAGAGTTAGGTTGGTCTTATGTCTGATAATATAGGTTAGTGAGTGGTCACTGAGGTCATCTGGGAGGGTTCCTGATTTATACATTTGGTGAGGACTATTGGTAAGTATCCAGTCCAAGGTACTTTCTTTGTTGTTGGTTCTATTAGTTCGGGTGGGGGCGTTAATAGTTTGTGTGAAGCCATAAAGGTTAATATGGGTGGTTTGGTGAATATTACAGCAGGTCATCCAGTCTATATTGAAGTCTCCTAGGACTAAGGTTTCTTGTGGGAGATTGGTGGAAAGCCAGTTAAGGATATATTCAAGTGTACTAATGTTATTGCCAGGGGGAAGGTATATACAGATTATGTTTATGGCCTTATAGGAGTTGTTTGATGGTGGGTTAAGGTTTAGAGTAGTAACCTGTAGCTCTGTTTTATAGAGGATAGCTACCCCTCCTCCTTTTTTGGCTGTGCGGTCTAGTCTAATTATACTGTAACCTGGTGGGGTGATTTCATTATCCTTAACAGTAGGTTTTAGCCAAGTTTCAGTTAAGCATAAGATGTCAAATAAGTGAACATCTAAAAGGGCATGAAGTTGAGCAATTTTTTTGCCAATGCTGCATATACTGAGGTGAGCTATAGATAGTGAGTTAGATGGTTTGGTGGTAGGGGTATTCGTTTTGTTTGGATTACAGTTTGGAGTGTTAAGGGTATAGTTTGGGCCTGGGTTAGGGTGAATGTCCCCATCTAGTATCAGGTGTTGGAGTATTATGTGTTTAGGGTTGAGAGGCTTATAGTAAACGTCAATTGCTTTTCTAGCATTTTGGTTGGTATATTTTATGTGAGATAGTCTATGATATTTGGCAAGTAGGTAGCTTGGTTTGAATATGAAGTTAAGAAATGTATGGAGGGGAAGAGACTTGTAGAATATAATGGGTGTTCATAGGACATTAAGAGATAGGCAGTAATTGGTGTAGGTAAAAGATAAAGTAAGAGTAAGATTCGTAATAGGTGTGTGAGTGTTGGTGTAGACATTGTGTATGTTTCAGAAGTATGAAAGGAAAAGATGGTAGAGTATAGTAAGCTGGTTAGGAGAGTAAATAGATAGGTAGGGTGTTGTCACAAGGAGGGTTAAGAGTTGAGGTAAAAAGGGTCATTGCTCTAATCTTTAAGGTACAGGTATTATTACAATACCCTATGGCCTTGGTTTGGGCAGTGGTATGTTTGTACACAGTGTATACTTCAACTGTCTTATAGCTAAATTCTACTTCTCTTACATGGTAGACCTGTGGAGTGAATGTTTGTTAACACTACCTGACTGTTTCTGCACATATTCCCAGATTCCTAGTTGTAATTATGCACATACCTCTCCATCTCTTAATGCACATCTGGACAGAGCTTGACAACATGGGGGTACAAAAAGGGACGTATTTTAAATATTGCTCTTATAAACTTTTAGAAAGTTGCTAGAGTAACAGGATTTGTTTAAATATACATTTTCTGAAGGATTTGAAGTCTGACACTCAAATGTATGTTATTATTTGGTGACTACAATCCTGAGATCATCCCACTGATTTGCCAGGAAAAAAGAGGAACAGGCCAAAAATATGAGCCAAATATCTGGACATTCTGGGAAAATCTGTACAGTTGAGAGGTATAATATGCATACAGCTTACTACCACTGCCAGGATTCGAGCCATGGCTGTGTCTGCTAAATAAACAACAATTTCTGTTTCATCAGAGTGAGATATTTAGACACCAGTGTTTGTGCCTTTATTGTTTTCTGTCTAAGTCCCTCTTGATTGTACAGTTTGACGTTGTAATTACAACAGGATTATACAGACATTCCTAGACATATTTTTATGTAGCACAGTGTGAGAAACAGTGGTTGACACAACAGTACTATTCTGATATCAGATGTTGGTGAATGCTACTTGTCAGGCCATACAATACCAGAGTAAACACTACCAGTCCAGGATTTAAAACATAATTGCCAGGCAGTTACAGTTTTCTTATCTAACAGACCTTTGGGGGGAATGTTTGTTAACTCTACCTGACTGTTTCTATACATATTCCAGATTCCTAGTTAATATTATGCACATACCTCTAAATCTCTTAATGCACACACTCTGGGCAAAGCTTGACAACATGGGGGTACAAATAGAGACATATTTTTAATATTGCTCTTATAAACTTGGAGAGTTGCTAGAGTAACTGGATTTGTTTTAATATACATTTTCTGAAGGATTTGAGGTCTGAAAATCAAATGTATGTCATTATTTAGTGACTACAATTCTGAGGTCATCCCAGTGATTTGCCAGGGAGACAGAGGAACAGGCCAAAAATATGAGCCAGTTATCTGGACATTCTGCGAAAATCTGTACAGTTGAGCGGTATGATTATATGTACAGCTTACTACCACTTCCAGAATTCGATCCATGGCTGTGTGTGCTAAAAATACAACAATTTGAATTTCATCAGAGTGAGCCATTTAGAAATTGCTGTCTGTTGTTTCAGTGTTTTCTGTCTAAGTCTCTCTTGGTTGTCAATCAGACCTTGTACTTACAACAGTCTTATATAGATATTCCTAGACATAGTGTTTTATGTAGCACAGTGTGGGTAACAGTGGTTAACACAACATTACTATTCAGAGACTGCAACACTAAATGCCATACAATACCAGAGTAAACAGGACCAGTCCAGGATTTAGAATTTTACTGCCAGGCAGTTGCAGTTTTATTGAAATATCACCTATATGTGACTATTACTGTCATATTGTCTGGTTTATTCAGTACAGCCCATGCACAGTTTTTATGCTGCCAGGTGACTTTCTACTACTTTATATTTATTTGGTATGACTACTACAAGCAGGAATGTTACTCACCAGCCTTGCGACGCAGCCTTTGCAGCCTACTTAGCAGTCATATATACACAAAGCTTACACCTGGTAAGCAGGGCTGTGCAATGCTTAGCATTGCTTATTTTTTTATTTTATAGACTATCTGCTGTATGAAATTGATTCATCACTCATTACATATTATAAATTTGTTTACTGTCCCTGACATCCCCCAATGTGCTTTCATTACATTTATTCATGTGTGACTATACTGTGTGGGGCACTTGTGTTTATATGGGGGTTTCACAACTTTATTAAACTGACACCTCACATCTGGACCTACTACAGTACTCTGGTTAACAAATATATGTTCTTTAGTAGCTAATTGTAAAAAAAAATGTTTATGTACTGCTTTCACATGTAAAATATAAATTGGTAACAGTGGGATTGAGCCGGGAATAGCTGTTTATAAAGCATACGTTCTAGCCACTACACTATTGCAGTACTGCTTAAGTTGGGTGTCTCTTGCTATTTAACTTCTTGTGCTGTTTAAGCTGGACTAAGCATAGCTAAGCAACGGGCACACCCGCACAACTATGCTTAAACCTTATCGCATTTATAAAAAAATATATTTGTTGCGTTTTTTTATTTGTACTCTTCAGAATATCCCTGCTAATGCTGGACTTGTTATTCTATCAACGTTCTGCTTTGTGGGATGATTGTTCCTTTTGGCATTGTCCACATTTCTTATTCTGACAGGTTGGGAGGTGTGCGCTATGTCCTTATGCTAAGTGTGTTATTCTATCCCTTATGGCATTGACCAGATTTCTTATCCTGATGGGTTGGGGGTGTTACAAGCATTCTTGCTCATTTTAATTGCTGAAAGGCAATTCTGGAGTGCAGGGGGCATGTGTATTGTGAGAGATCTGCTCTCAGGCACACCCCCTGCACTCATACACGGAACCATGTCCATTTTAGAGCATGGCAGTGCACCTTCATACATATGCATGGCTCACTGAGGAACGGTCCCTGCCGTGTAGGAATAACTTATTCTTGCATGGCTGCTTGCTGAATCCGGGGGTGTATCTATTACAAAGCAGTGTGTAACTATTTATTCTATATCCACCTATATCTATCTACATATCTACATATATATGTAGTTGTGTGTGTGTGTGTATGTGTGTGTGTGTGTGTGTGTGTGTGTGTGTGTGTGTGTGTGTGTGTGTGTGTGTGTGTGTGTGTGTGTGTGTGTGTGTGTGTGTGTGTGTATGTTTACTATCAAAAGGACGAAAATCAAGGTGGAACTCTCACATATAAATCCATGCTATAACTCCCTGCCCTGTATACGTCCTTCTAAATGGATGTACAAAGGAACGTTGACATTCCGACAGTCACTCCTACCATGGTCGTGGAGGTGGCTGTCGAGTATGTCACTGTCAAGCCTTTTGATTGTAAACTATATATATATATATATATATATATATATATAAAGGACACTCAATAGTGCAAGCACTAATCTGTGATGTGCATGACTCCTCTGCTGCTTTATGTGTGTGGTGTGGTGTGTGTGTGTGTGTGTGTGTGTGTGTGTGTGTGTGTGTGTGTGTGTGTGTGTGTGTGTGTGTGTGTGTGTGTGTGTATGTGTGTAAGACTGATTTTGCATGGATTCACTACAGTACTGTAATTGTGAATTTAATATATGCTAACAGGAGAAACATAGCTAGGGCAGGGAAAAGGAGGCAGCTACCCTTGATGCAAGCTGTCAGGGGCACAATTTGATCGGCAGACCCAATCAGCAATGCAGAAGTAGAGTACCAGCAATGCATTGCCAACATTCTCTGAGGATCACAATTTGGCATACTATTCTTTTTCTTAAACATGTGTGGATGTTTAAATAAATTAAAATGATTACTGTAAATTAAGCTCAGAGTAAAAGGACAAAATGAGTTGATCCTCAACTCATCTTAACTGTGAAAGGGCTTCTAGTCTGCAGAGCTGCTCAAAGAAGTAATTTAACTAAATTAATTAGATACTGCTCTGATTAAAGTGAGTTGCACACTTCTATTCACACATGTGAGTACTGAAAACCAGTACGCCAATCTTGTGTTGTGGTCTCTATATAATTATATGTGTATACCTATATATATCTAAGGAAGCATTTCCATATATGGAAAATTCACTTTATCAAAGGCAACTGATCGAGCAAAACTTGGTGATGATCAGCCTACTGAAACTGAAAAAACAAGAATACCATTTGCTTCTGCAGAGGCAAGCCCACCCCCTGCACACCCCACATGGGTGGATGCACCTCCCTACACTCCCTGCTAACTATATTTATATCAACAATGAGATTGCACTAAAGAGGGGAAGGGCAAATTCCCTGATCCCCACTGTACTGCATTCTCACATAGAAAAAAAGCTGGCATGTTTGATCATCCAGTCTTTGAACAATTCTGCTGGCTTTTTTCCTGTTCAACAATTGGAATGTTCAACTAGTTGTCAGTAACCTAAATATAGCTATAGGTACAGATGCACATTACAGGTATGTCTATAAATATATAAGAGGCAAAGAGAGAGAGAGAGAAAGGAGGAACACAGTGCTGAAAGCTTTAATTATTATAAACAAAGTGCAGAGTTCTTCATTAAAGGATCATATTATTTCTATTGAAAAGAATGATATTTTATATTAATTGCTTAAGAACTAAGTGTATATACTTTTGCCCCAGGATTCGGCAAGCTCTGCACGGTGTGCAGGAATAGTGCAAGAGCTGCTGTACGCAATATGGCTGACGAGTGATCCAGGAATGAGTTCCTGGGATGTGCGCGAGCGCTCCTGCAATATTCCTGCATGGACACAGCTTCTGTGTGCTAATTACCCCATTTGCAAGTGAAAACCATGCAAATGAGGTGAATTAGTGATCTAGGAAGCAGGCAGGCATCTGTGGAGGAATAGTGTAACCTGCAGAAATGTATTTGGCTACTAACTGAATACATTTCTGCAAATTACAAGACAGGGGCATGACAGCTCCAAAGAAAGCATGTATTCAATGTAGTAGTTATTCCAATGGCCAAATATATGGCCACTGGCATGGTAAATAGCTGCACAATTATAAAAAATAACTTTTATTTTTTTTTGGTCGATTTCAGCCGTTTAAGCGTAGGGCAGCGGTATGCAAATGGGATTGACCTGAAAATAATAAAAACATTTGGAAATAAGCTTTTAAACCAAAATCCACATTCTGCCATAATAGTCAATGGCACGCATAAGGCAACAATACCATGAAATAGTGGTTGCTAAGGAGGAAGGCTGAGTGCAGTTTTGTAACCATGTATTAGCAGTCAGTGGTATGCAAATGAGGGGATTGATACTGAATCACAGCCTTTCCCTCACTGTTAGCTTGCACGCAACCATGTAGGTGCAGCAACATCATGGTATAAGCATAAGATGTAGTTGACCTCATAAGGGGGAGTGTCATGCATGCTGTAAAGCTTATTGGAGCTCTGTGGCCCATGTTTGCCCTTAGCTAAGCACAACTAAGGAAGGGGTGTGTGTCTGACGCTGCCTAGCAGTGTTTACATTGCCTAAATGGGTGTGCATGCCGAGCACCAGTTTTAAAAAAAAAAAAAAAAAACAGGAAATAGCAGCTTTGTTCACATGTGAGCACTGGGTATGTGCGGCATACCTTGGGGCTAAAATAGAAAGGCAATGGGAAGGGAAAAAAGCAGTAGGAAGGCAATCAAGGAGAACTAGCATAGCTGGCAGGTGAAATGTATCAGAATTAGCCAATTACACAGGCAGCAGCCCAGCCAAGCACACTACTATAAACTATGCAAACACCATTCACTCTGTTTTTTCCCACAAACTCTACACCACCGGTGTACACAGACGGGGAAATTTTACCTGAAAAAACAAACAAAATGATAGGGGCTGCTGTTGCTCTCATACATCAATATGTGGAAGAGGCTGAGAGTGGTGAGGATGAGAATGCTATCGACCAACCCACAGTGAGGAGAAGGAGAAGAGTGTACAGACCCAGGGTAACCAAACAGGGGCTACTTGAGCTAGAGAAAGTGGAGCACTATAGGGTGGACATGGACATCCTTCAGCAAACTGTTGAGCTGTGTTGGCCATGCCTCACACACAGAACCAACAAAGGGGAACCCATCCCAGTGGATACCGAGTTATGTGTAGGCTTAAGAATACTAGCCACAGGTACCTTCCAAAGGCCAACTGGGGATGTCATGGGGATCTCACAGGCATCAGCATCCAGGGTATTCCACCAGTTCCTGGATGCCATGTCAGCACATGCCAGTGAGCACATATATTTCCTCAAAACCTGTGAGGCATTGACCAGCAACATGCATCTCTTCCAACAAATAGCAGAATACCCTGAGGTAGTGGGTGCTATAGACTACACGCACATACACATCAAAGCACCACATGGTGAGCAGGATAGGGTCTATGTAAACCGCAAGGGCTTCCCCTCCATCAACTGCCAGGCCATGTGCAATGCCCAGGGCATTATAATGAATGTGTGTCCTGGTAGCCCTGGAAGCTATCACAACTCCCACATCTGGCATATGACACAGCTGTACCAGAGATTTGCCAGTAGGGACATCCCATAAATCCACCTAGTGGGGGATGCTGGTTACGCACTGGAGCCGTGGCTGATGACACCCATCAGAAATGCACACAGACCCAAACAAGAACTCAATAATGAAGCACACGCACAAACCAGAATTATAATAGAACATGTTTTTGGGATGCTCAAGTCATGGTTCCACTGACTGGACATATCCAGTGGAGCCTTGCAGTACTCTCCAGCTACATGTACACAAATTTTCATTGTATGTGCCATGCTATACAATATGATCCTGCAGAAAGAGCTGCAGCAGGAACAGCACTGGGCAGGGCCATACAGCCCCCCACCATTGCCAAGGCCAGCACAGTCACAGAGTGACTCAAAGGAGGAATAAACTGAGCCTGTCCATGTAGGCAGAAGGAGGCATGCCCAGTATGCCCAGGCTTTGGCAAAGAGGCAATGCATAGCACTTACACTGACACAGTAGGATCCCAGGGAATGCCACCTCTCCCTGACTCGCACATACAGTAGATGGGATGCCAAACATGACACTACCTGTGCTTTACCATGTATAGGGATTGTAATATGTACATCTGACATACTCAGCCCTCCAGCACCATCTGCAATACTGGCACAGCCACAAGGTAAGTCATTCTTCCTATCAGTTGCTGAATGGAGTAGTATGTTCTGCTAGTTGTATCTATGGCATGGATGTCAGCATGCAAGGGAATTGGGTGGCTGAATGGGATGGCAGCAGATAGTGGACACCTATATGGGCAGCATGAAATCCATAACAAATACTGGTGTCAACAAAGTAGGCAGTACTAGACAATGTGACAAATCCCACTGCAGTACATGTGGTGGACCAAATGTGTGCCCATAGGACACACATGCATGTCAGTGAGGCTCACATACCCAACAACAGCCTCAGCCAGCAGGACAAGTGTAGATGACCATAAAGAAAGGCTGTGCTAAGGCCTCCAATTAATGGCAATGGAGAACAGTCCCCCCCCCAGACCTAAACAGACAGATTACAACAGGGCAGGCAGTTTTATGTTAGTTCTGAAGGGTAAGAAGTCTGAAATTGAAATATAGGTCAATAAAACCTAAGATCTGTACTCTACTAATATGCCTCTACTCTCCATGATAGGTCAAAATACAAAATGAAATGTAAGCCAACAGAGTACCTGAAATAACAGTACAGTCATAGCACATGTTTACAGTTGTCAAGTGTGCCGCCCCCCACAATCCTATGTAGAAATGCAGTAACATATACATGTGGGTTTAATAACAGTGGAGCACAGATTACCTGAGCTGGCCCAATTTACAGGACAGATTGTTGCATGTGTACAATATGCAGGGTTCTGTGTGTTAGGTTGTTGTGTGTTGTATATTGTGTGGAAGTGGTCAGCATGTAGGCATGGAGGGCTGTGTCCCGGAGGCCTATGGCCAGTACTGTCGATGACAGGGCCATGTTCTGACAACTGCAGTGCCAGCAGTTATCCATACGCACTGTTCAGATGTCAATATCTGTCACCATCTGAACGATGGACATGCCTTGAATGTGGCCCAGACATACACACAGTACACAGGTGGAAGTACCCTAGACAGAGTACATAAAATGTAACTGTCAACTGCACACACCTTTGGAGCTGTACATACAGGTTAGCAGTACATTAGCTGTCTATGCAGTATGGCATACTGATGTAGTCTGGCCAGTCACTGGCAGACCACGAAAGGCACAGTTATGAAGTAATGAGAGACTGCCTATGTCCCCGCACAAGGCAGCATAAGGGGAATGTCACAGGTATATCTGTGAGTCAGCTGCAAGATGCTTCCATATCACACATGCACTCAGCTCACCCCACCATCACCCACAGGTTTATCACAGGTCATATCCCCGCTGTTGGGAATGAGTACCATATGACTCCCACTTCTGTATGGGAATATCCACAGAATGGAGCATACTGAAGAGGTGTCCCATGCAGGTGTGTACCTAGCTGTACGCAGCACCATGCCAGCATCCAGAACAATGGATTAATATGGACAGGAGCTATTGCCATTAACACCCTGCACACTTACCATGTCACCCCAGGGAAATCCAGTGGCTCACAGCCTGTGACTGTAAGAGTGACAGAATGCACTGGCCTGCTACAGATGGCCTGCATCACAACCAAATGCCCTACAGTCCTCTGTCAAAGGCCTGTGCCTCACCCGTACTGCCAGTGTGTGTTATCTCATGGGGTCCCAACTAACAACATAACACAGTCCACAGAACACAAATGCAAGGCCATGTCAACAAATCCCAGTAGCATGGCCAACATGTCCTACTGCATGAACTGTGGACCAACCCCTAAATACCACTGGGATGAAGGGACAATTATAGGGATACTTCTCAGATATTACTCGCATAATGTTAGGAAGAGGATAGAATAACAGAGTGGGGGTGTAGAAGCATGGACACCATGGACACCATGAAGTGTGTGAAGTCTGAAACTCGGATGTGGTACTACCCCTGCTGCAATCCCAGTAATGAGTGGCTAAAAACCTGCTTGTAAACCACAATGTGAAGGTGAACTGACCAAAAATATGAACCCTGCCTCTGGGTAACCTGGGTCAATCTGTACAGCTGAGAGGTATGGCCATAGCAGGATATGGCCATTTGGTTATTTCAATAGATGTACAAGCAGGGGATTCTCAGCCACCACAGTACCAAGGTGCTGGACCATTTACACAGACCCATCAGCAAGAGTCTGTGGCTATCCATCCAGAATGGCATGAGTGTGCAAGAATATGTAAGCTGCAGACCACAATACTGGACACAGCTTTATTCATCTTGTATTTCCCAGGAAATAACTGTTAGCAAGTAAGTATGTATTTCAATAGTTGATGACATAATACATCACAGGGCGGCCACGGTGGTGCAGTGGTTAGCATTGCCGCCTCACAGCAAGAGGTTCTCTGGTTCAATCCTCGGCTGGGGTGCCTTCTGCGGAGTCTGCATTGTGGGTTTCCTCCGCTCCCACATCCCAAAGACATGCTGCAGGTGGATTGGACACTTAAATTGGCTAGGTGTGCATGTGAGTGTGCCTTCTGTGGAAGGTTGGCAGGCTGGCAACTCGACACCGTAAAACTCCACTGCCATTCAATGTGCGGACAAGGTGATCCGCTGTGGCGACCCCTTACCGGGAAAAAGCCAAAAGAAGAAGAAGAAGATGACATAATACATCACACTGTAAAATAGTACATATGTCTGAATATCTCTGCTAACATCAACCATGTAACATACGCAGCACAGACACAATAGTTACAGTATCCCACTACCTTTCACTCATTATGAGTCCATATTGTCAACCTATCTACAGATATCCTGCAGACATAGGTTGCTAGCTGTAGGTGTAGGACACAAAATCCTGCACTGGAGTACAACCTACCTGGAATGGATTCACACACTCAATATGGAAGGTTATACTTGGGCATGCTCCAACACTTAGAAAAATGAAGCCTATGTTTGACAACAACAGTGGACTATTCATATCTGTAATTCGCAGATGTCTGTGCACACACACCACATTGCATACCATCCATGCTCTGCACACACATTGGATAGGAATACTCACAGATATCCAGGGCTTACACATTATAATAGGTCAAACATACACACATAGAGATGTGGGGAAGAGAGAGGCAGACAGTGACAAAGAGATTGCCATCATGAGGCCTGCCCCACCCACCATATATCCAATTGGCCAATATCACATGATGTGCTGATGTCAAACAATGTAGATATTTGCTTTTAGTAGCCCTCAGTCCCATAGTGTCTGTGGTGCTTGTGATAACTGTGTAACATAATAGTGCAAATCAGTATTCATCTGGCATTTGTATACCCAGTCCTGTCAAATATAAAATTGTGTGTGACTGAGTGTTGTGTGTGTGTTTCCAGAAGAATGGTTTATGGCCCATTCATACACACTGCACTTCCCATAGCACATGTTAGCACTCATGCTGATGTCAGTCACCTTGAAATAACCCTCTGGCCAGTTCTCAGGACCATAAACTCTGTGGTGCTTGCGAAAACTGCGTAATCCTATAGTGTAACATCCTAGTTAGGTAGGAGTTCTAATCCCCGATGTGGCAACTGTGAAACTCTGTGTATGTACTTATGCATGGAGATTAATGATTTTGAGGCCATTTTCACGGTCACTACACCTCTTATTGCCCTACTTTAGCAAGCCTGCTGATGACAGTCACCTTGAAATACCCCTTTGGACAAGGGCCAGTCCTATAAGCTCTTTGGTGCATGTGATAACTGTGTAATGCTGCAGTGTAACATACTAGTTAGGTAGGAGCTCTAATCCCAGACGTGGAAACTGTAAAACTGTGTATATATATATATATATATATATATATATATATATATATATATATATATGTGTGTGTGTGTGTGTGTGTGTGTGTGTGTGTGTGTGTGTGTGTTTAGAGATTAATGATTGTGAGGCCATTCACCCTCACTACATCTCCCATTGCCCTACTTTAGCAAGCCTGCTGATGTCAGTCACATTAAAATACCCCTTTGGAGAAGGGCCAGCCCTATAAGCTCTGTGGCGCATGTGATAACTGTGAAATTCTGTAGTATCACATACTAATTAAGTAGGAGATCTAATCCCAGACATGGCAGCTGTGAAACTGTGTGTGTGTGTGTGTATGTATGTAGAGATTAATGATTTTGAGGCCATTCACAGTCAATACACCTCCCATTGCCCTAACTTAGTAAGTCTTCTGATGTCAGTCTCCTTGAAATATCTCTTTGGAAAAGTGCCAACCCTATAAGCTCCATGTCACATGTGATAACTGTGTAATGTCATAGTGTGACATACTAGTTAGGTAGGAGTTCTAATCCCAAATGTGGCAACTGTGAACCTCTGTGTGTGGGTGTAGAGATTAGTGATTTTGAGACCATTCACAGTGACTACACCTCCCATTGCCCTACTTTAGCAAGCCTGCTAATGTCAGTCACCTTGAAATACCCCTTTGGACAAAGGCCAGTCCTATAAGCTCTGTGGCACGTGCAATAACTGTGTAATGCTATAGTGTAACATAATAATTAGGTAGGAGTTCTAATCCCAAATGTGGCAACTGTGAACCTCTGTGTGTGTGTAGAGATTAATGATTTTGAGGCCATTCAAAGTCACTACACCTCCCATTGCTCTACTTTAGCAAGCCTGCTGATGTCAGTCACCTTGAAATAACCCTGTGGAGAAGGTATATCCCTATAAGCTCTGTGGTGTGTGCCATAAATGCAGAACAATGTAATAACCATAAGTATACAGATATGGGTTTGAATCTCATCTGTGGCAAGTGTTTGTGTGTATACATATGTATGTATGTGAGTACCTCAAAGATTTTGGCCCCATTTACACGCAGTACACATCTCAAAGCCTGACATTAGCAGTCCTGCAGATATCATCCACAATAGAAGTACCTGCTGCCAACCCTAAACCACGTCAAATCAGTGGAGCATGTGGTAAATCTGTAACATAATGGTCCATAAAGGTTGTCAGATAGAAGTTTGATTGTCACCCCTGGCAAATGTAAATTTGTGTTTAGGGTAAAATTATTTTGGGGATCTCTCACCTACTACATCACACAATGCCAGTATTTACAAGGGCTGGTGATGTTCCTCACCTTAGAAGTACCTTGAGACTGCATCCATCCTATAAGCTCTGTGGCACATGTGATAAATGCGGTACACTGTAGTAGCAACACATAGTTAGGTAGGGGGTTGAATCTCAGTACTAGCAAGTGTGTGCATGTGTGTGTGTGTGTGTGTGTGTGTGTGTGTGTGTGTGTGTGTGTGTGTGTGTGTGCCTGTCATCAGTATCCTGTGTGGAGGTAGCTGTGATTGAGTAATAACAGGATGCATTGTGGGGTGTGAGGAGCTAGTATATGTCACAATGTCCACCTTACAGGGACAACAGATGTCAAACACAAGAGAGGCTGGTGTAAACAATCAATAGCCCTATGTGTGACATTATGGATTGGCAAACAATATAGGCAACCCTTGTATTACTCAGAGATCACTGTCCACCCATGTCTCATACACAAACACACTTGGCTAGGCAACAACCACTATATTGGTAGCTCCCTGCATATTGCTTCACAGATTGTAACCACAGTGTGATTGCAGTGAATTACATGCCTGTTGACCACAACAGTGCCACTGACATCAGAAAGTACTCTGATGTATTACATCTCCTGACTGTGTGTTATCCAGCAAGTAAAAAGACGTGGCACCCTGCTGCATCCCTACAGTATGCAAATAAATGCTTAGAGTGGTCCTTTTGCTATGTTCCCCACTGGACGTCTGCAACAACTTTAGAGTCTGCAAATGTAACCCATGATGGGAATAATATGCCTTATACACATGCCCTGTATGGACAGATGCCACTAACTCCACTGAATACCTGTATCATGCTATCAATGTAGGTGCAACCATGACCTCAGTTCCATAGCCAGGTCTCCCCAAATGAGGTCAAGAATGCTACATCAGAATATAACAATCTATCCACACAACATGCCCCAGAGACCTTAAGTAAACTTCCACATGTCAAAGAATATCCGTGTGGGACATGTGCACAACACAGACACTGTCCATGTTATGGAATATAGATGACATACATGGAAAGCAGTGCACATCACAGGCCACCCACAATTGTAACCCAGATGAGTGGATGGTGAATACAATACCCACCTGTGGAGACCAATCCAGGGACTACACCCCTTAGCCACAATGGAGACCATTGTCATGTGGCCTGATGCAAATGTATTCCCTTTGCCTATCCTTGTACAACCTTCAGTCCCATTCACTTACTACACACCTGTGAAGCAATGAACCTAAGCATATCAGTACTGGCAAATGTTTGTGTGTGTGTGTGTGTGTGTGTGTGTGTGTGTGTGTGTGTGTGTGTGTGTGTGTGTGTGTGTGTGTGTGTGTTTCTGTGTGGAGATTAATGATTTTGAAGCCATTCACAATCACAGCACCTCCCATTGCCCAACTTTAACATGCCTGCTGTCATTCACCTTGAAATAACCCTTTAGCCACATATCAGTAATATAATCTACGTGACACTTGTGATAACTGTGTAATACTGTAGTGTAGGCAACTAGTTAGGTAGGATTTCTAATCCTGATTCTGCCAACTGTAATAATGTGTGTGTTTTCCTGAGAGAGTGTGTGTGCGTCTTTGTTGACGCCTGCTTTTGTGGACATTCACATGTACTACACTTCCCTTATCCCTCCTTTAACACTGTTGCAGATGTCACTCACCTTCAAAGATACCTTTGGATAACTCTCCAACATGTAAGCTCAATGGCGCATGCAATAACTGCATAACACTGTAATAGCAATACATAGTCAGGTAGGGGTTTGAAACTCAGTACTAGTAAATGTGTGCACGTGTATGTCATCAGTATCCTGTGTGGGTGTTGGGGTGATTGTGTAATGAAAGGATCCATTGTAATGTGGGTTTTACTACATCATTATATTGAGGACCTATATGTCCTAGTGTCCACATTACAAGGCAAACAGTTTTCAAACACTGTAGAAGTTGTTGTAGACAATCCTCAGCCATAAAGGTGTACAGCCATGTGCAATTAGTATGTGACAGTATGGATTAGTAAACAATATAGGTAACTGTTATAATACCCAGATACCACTCTCCACCCATGGATCATACACAAACATGCTTGGATCTTATTCTCTTACTCCCTTCCTTTCTTACTTTCTCTCTGTCTCTCTCTGTCTCTCCCTCTCTCTCTGGTGGATGTGGAAAAGGACATCTGTTTTGCATAGTCAGCAGCATGAGTTTTGTAAGTAATGCTCATGATCAGCTGATGGACTGTGCATGAATTGCAGTCCTCCACTTGCTAGTTGCATGTGGAACAGCTGTGGTATCATTCCTATAGCTAATTGCATGGAAACACAATCCTACAACTAAGCACTTCATGTGGGTTTGGCCCTTTTCCTTCACTGTGAGCAGGACTTCATGTGGGTGTTTGACAAGCAGCATCACAGAGGGTAGTTGGAAATACCTCTTACAACATACACTGTGGAGACAGGCCAACAAACAGGAGGGGGATGTTCCAGACATGGGGACAAAATGTAAGCATTGCTGTTCTACATTTGAAGTAATGTTGGTTTAACAGGGTTTGTGTAGATATGGCTGTTTCACATGATTTATAGTCTGGCATGACAGTGTTATGCGGTTGAGGAAACTCTCACCTGTAGGGCTGTCTGCAGACTGGCCAGAGTTTGGAGTCTTACATGTGTTGTGTTACTCACACATTTCCTATCTTTAGAAATGCAGTAGCATTCTCTGATGATTGCAGTTAGTACATGGTGACATCCATGTGAGTTACTGACTTTATATCCCTCAGAAGAGATATGTCACAACAAAACCTGTTACACCAGGAAATTTCTCAGTTTACACAGCAATATGTCAATATTGGCCCTGTGCTTGTCTTGCCATCCCCAAAGTCTGTCACCCTTTGTTCATATGTCATGCATTAAGAGGTGCATATGTAGAGTACATCATTATTTACTGACATCATACCTGATAAGCCAGTGAGATATCAGACTGCTAGACTTGTTAGGTATAGTAGACCTTATATTTGAGGACAAAACCTGGACATTCTATTGAAGTATTTACAGCAGTGAGGTCAGTGTACATATGGTTATTGTTGACAGAGTGTGTATTGTGAATATGTTACTTGACCTGTGTACAGACTGAGGTAGATGTCATTGTTCTTGGTCCAGTTCTATCTGATGTTGCATGCTGCTTCAGTTTATGGTACCCTATCAGCATACATGTTTGTAGGGCCAGATTTACACATGTCCCATACCACAGTCGGGCATCAGACTATACTGCGTATTGGCCCAGTATATGTAGGGCTACTGTGTGAGTGGCACATTTGAGGGTGGTATTCTTCACACAGTCCATGAGTGGCACATATGAGGGTGGTTTCTTCACACAGTCCATATACTGTAATATTAATTAGGCTTACCATAATGTGACTGTGACTGTGATCAGATTGGTTGTGGGTATGCACTTTCACACTGGTGTCTGTTACTCCGTGCTGTTACATGCCTGTAGTGGCTGCTATATTTGCAAGTACATGTGTATTCCCTCATAGGAAACTTGGGTCAGTGTTGTGGCAGTCTGCCTATAGTTTGCACAGTGCTTTCTGACATGCCTAGCAGCTCAGTGTATTTACCTAGTGTGATGTTATGTCCAGATATCTGTCAAATGTACTGTTGCCTGGCAGTCATAACTGTGTATTTCTGACAAAGCAATGGGATGCTGTAAAGATGTATGTCAGTAAGTAAGTATGTGGGCTTGGGAACTCTGCTCCTCTGGTT
>NC_056745.1:1028605645-1028621661 GCF_019279795.1 Protopterus annectens | reverse complement strand
ATATGGCTGCATCTCCTCACATGTGTTGGAATTTGTCTGTGTACATAGGAGGCAGTTGGGTAATATTTGCCTCAAGATTCCAAAGATTCACGTCAAGCTGGACCGAGAGGTGATTGGACAACTGACCTTTGGACAGGACTAGAATAATGTTAGAATTCTATAATTGTTAAAAAAGGCCAAACGAGCAGGGTACTCAAGAGGAGTTTGTGAGGGTGTAGTGCTTTTAATATTTTAGTGCTGACTTATATAATTGCTTTAGTGAGCAAGTGCCAGGTAACTTAAATGCAATGTGTTTCAGGTAACTTAAATGCAAAAACGACAAACAGTGAAACAAGGAAATAGGTACAGTAAGCAATGCAGATATCACTAGGGATCCACAGAAGTGCTGAAAAGCAGTGTTTTAGGTGGAATGAGAGTTTCAGGGAAATAACAAGCAAACAAACAAGCAGCATACAAATAAAGCTAGATTCAGCAGGCCTGGATCTAGTCTATGCTACAGCAAACAAGATGTACCAATTTTATATAGACATACAATCATTGAAACTTATGGTTATCATTCACTTATTCACTTATGGATATTGCTGAAATAGAGAGGGGGACATATAGAAATATACTCATTGACACTTATGGATATCACAGAAATACACAGAATGACATATAGAAATACACTCATTGACACTTATGGATATCACTGAAATACACAAAAAGGCAAATATTAATACACTCATTGACACTTATGGATATCATTAAAATACACAGCGAGACATATAGAAACACACACATCCACAGTTATGGCTATCACTGAAATACACAGAGGGACATATAGAAATACACTAATTGACACATATGGATATCACTGAAATACACAGAGGAACATATAGATATATGCTTACTGACACTTATGGATATCACTGATATACACAGAGGGACATTTATAAATACAATCATGGATATCACTGAATACACAGAATGATATGTAGAAGTATACTCATTGACACTTATGTATAACAATGAAATACAAAGAGTGACCTATAGAAATACACTCATGGATATCACTGAAATACACATAGATACATACAGAAATACACTCATTGACACTTATGGATAACAATGAAATACAAGGATGGACATATAGAAATACACTCATTGAAACGTATGGATATCAATGAAATACACAGGGGGATATATAGAAATACACTCATTGATACTTATGGATATCACTGAAATACACAGAGGGACATATAGAAATACACTCATTGACACTCATGGATATCACAGAAATACACAAGTGGACATATAGAAATACACTCATTGACACATGGATATCACTGAAATAAACAGGGGGACATAGCGAAATACACTCATTGACACTTATGGATATCAATGAAACACAGAGGGACATATAGAAATACACTCATTGACACTTATGGATATCACTGAAATACACAGAGGGACATATAGAAATACACTCATTGACACTTATGGATATCACTGAAATACACAGAGGGACATATAGAAATACACTAATTGACACTGATGGATTTCACTGAAATACACAGGGGACATATAGAAATACATTCATTGACTCTTATCAATATCACTGACATACACAGAAGGACATATAGAAATAGTCATTGACACTTATGAATATCACTGAAATACACAGGGAAACATATAGAAATACACTCATTGACACTTATGGATATCACTGAAATACACAGAGGGACATATAGAAATACACTCATTGACACTTATGGATATCACTGAAATACACAGAGGGACATATAGAAATACACTCATTGACACTTATGGATATCACTGAAATACACAGGGGGACATATAGAAATACACTCATTGACACTTATGGATATCATTTAAATACACAGGGAGACATATAGAAATACACTCATTCACAGTTATGGATATCACTGAAATACACAGGGAAACATATAGAAGTACACTCATTGACAATTATGGATATCACTGAAATACTCAGAGGGACATATACAAATACACTCATTGACACCTATGGATATCACTGAAATACACAAAGGGACATATAGAAATGCATTAATTGACACTTATGGATATCACTAAAAGACACTGAGGAGCATGTAGAAATACACTCATTGACACTTATGGATATCACTGAAATACACAAGGGGACATATAGAAATACACTCATTGACACTCATGGATATCACTGATATACACAGGGGGACATATAGAAATACACTCATTGACAATTATGGATATCACTGAAATACAAAGGCGGACATATAGAAAATCAATCATTGACACTTACGGATATTGCTGAAATACACAGGGGGACATATCGAAATATACTCATTGACACTCATGGATATAACTAAAAAACACAGGGGGACATATAGAAATACACTCATTGACACTTATGGATATCACTGAAATACACACGAGGGCATATAGAAATACACTCATTGACACGGATATTGCTGAAATACACAGGGGACATATAGAAATATACTCATTGACACTTATGGATATCACTGAAATACACAGAGGGACATATAGAAATACACTCATTGACATTTATGGATATCACTGAAATACACAGGGGGACATATAAAAATCCAGTCATTGACACTTATGGATATATGTGAAATACACAGAAGGACATACATAAATACACTCATTGGCACTTATGCATATCACTGAGATACACAGCGGGTCCTATAGAATTATACTCATGGATATCACTGAAATACACAGAGGGCATATAGAAATACAATCATTGACACTTATGGATATCACTGAAATATACAAAGGGACCTATAGAAATAAACTAATGGATATCACTGAAATACACAAGGGACATACAGAAATACACTCATTGATACTTATGGATATCACTGAAATACACAGAGGGACATATAGAAATACAATCATTGACACTTATGGATATCACTGAAATACACAGAGGGACATATAGAAATACAATCATTGCCACTTATGGATATCACTGAAATACACAGAGGGACATATAGAAATACACTCATTGACACTTATGGATATCACTGAAATACACAGAGGGACATATAGAAATACACTTATTGACACTTATGGATATCACTGAAATACACAGAGGGACATATAGAAATACACTAATTGACACTTATGGATATCATTGAAATACACAGAGGGACATATAGAAATACACTCATTGACACTTAGGGATATCACTGAAATACACAGAGGACATATAGAAATACACTCATTGACACTTATGGATATCAGTGAAATACACAGAGGGACATATAGAAATACAGTCAATGACACCTATGGATATCACTGAAATACACAAGGGGACATATAGAAATACACTCATTGACACTTATGGATATCACTGAAATACACAGAGGACATATAGAAATAAACTCATTGAACTTATGGATATCACTGAAATACACAGATGAACATATAGAAATACTCATTGACACATGGATATCACTGAAATACACAGAGCAACATACAGAAATGCTCTCATTGACACTCATGGATATCACTGAAGAAAACAGAGGACATATAGAAATACACTCATTGACACTTATGGATATCACTGAAATACACAGAGCGACATACAGAAATACACTCATTGACACTTATGTATATCATTGAAATACACAGAGGGACATACAGAAATGTACTCTTTGACCCTTATGCATATCACAGAAATACACAGAGCGACATATAGAAATACACTCTTTGACACTTATGGATATCATTGAAATACAGAGAGGGACTTATAGAAATACACTCATTAACACTTATGGATATCACTGAAAAACACAAAGGAACATATAGAAATACACTTATGGATATCACTGAAAAACACAAAGGAACATATAGAAATACACTTATTGACACTTATGGATATCACTGAAATGCACAGAGGGACATACAGAAATACACATTGACACTTATGCATATCACTGAAATACACAAAGCGACATATAGAAATACACTAATTGCCACTTAAGGATATCATTGAAATACAGAGAGGGACATATAGAAATACACTCATTGACGCTTATGGGTATCATTGAAATACAAAGCAGGACATAGAGAAATACACTAATTGACACTTATGGATATCATTGAAATACAGAGAGGGACATATAGAAATACACTCATTGACACTTATGGATATCACTGAAATGCACAGAGGGACATATAGAAATACACTCTTTGACACTTATGGATATCACTGAAATACACAGAGGGACATATAGAAATACACTCATTGAAACTTATGGATATCACTGAAATACACAGAGGGACATATAGAAATACACTCATTGACACTTATGGATATCACTGAAATACACAGAGGGACATATAGAAATACACTCATTGACACTTATGGATATCACTGAAATACACAGAGGGACATATAGAAATACACTCATTGACACTTATGGATATCACTGAAATACACAGAGGGACATATAGAAATACACTCATTGACACTTATGGATATCACTGAAATACACAGGGGACATATAGAAATACACTCATTGACACTTATGGATATCACTGAAATACACAGGGGGACATATAGAAATACACTCATTGACACTTATGGATATCACTGAAATACACAGAGGGCATATAGAAATACACTCATTGACACTTATGGATATCACTGAAATACACAGAGGGACATATAGAAATACACTCATTGACACTTATGGATATCACTGAAATACACAGAGGGACATATAGAAATACACTCATTGATACTTATGGATATCACTGAACTACACAGAGGGACATATAGAATTACACTCATTGACACTTATGGATATCACTGAAATACACAGAGGGACATATAGAAATACACTCATTGACACATATGGATATCACTGAAATACACAGGGGACATGTAGAAATACACTCATTGACACTTATGGATATCATTGAAATACACAGAGGGACATATAGAAATACACTCATTGACACTTATGGATATCACTGAAATACACAGAGGGACACATAGAAATACACTCATTGACAGTTATGGATATCACTGAAATACACAGAGGACATATAGAAATACACTCATTGACACTTATGGATATCATTGAAATACACAGAGGGACATATAGAAATACACTCATTGACACTTATGGATATCACTGAAATACACAGAGGGACATATAGAAATACAATCATTGACACTTATGGATATCACTGAAATACACAGAGTGACATACAGAAATACACTTATTGACACTTATGGATATCACTGAAATACACAGAGGATCATGTAGAAATACACCCATTGACACTTATGGATATCACTGAAATACACAGAGGGACATATAGAAATACACTCATTGACACTTATGGATATCACTGAAATACACAGAGGGACATATAGAAATACACTCATTGAGACTTATGGATATCAATGAAATACACAGAAAAGCATATAGAAATACACTCATTCACACTTATGGATATCATTGAAATAAACAGAGGGACATATAGAAATACACTCATTGAGACTTATGGATATCAATGAAATACACAGAAAAGCATACCAAAATACACTCTTTGACACTTATGGATGTCACTGAAATACACAAGGGACATATAGAAATACACTCATTGACATTTATTTATCTCACTGAAATACACAGGGGGACATATAAAAATACAGTCATTGACACTTATGGATATCAGTGAAATACAAAGAGAGACATATATAAATACACTCATTGATACTTATGGATTTTACTGAAATACACAGAGGGACATATAGATATACACTCATTGACACTTATGGATATCACTGAAATACACAGAGGGACATATAGAAATACACTCATTGACACTTATGGATATCACTGAAATACACAGAGGGACATATAGAAATACACTCATTGACACTTATGGATATCACTGAAATGCACAGAGGGACATACAGAAATACACATTGACACTTATGCATATCACTGAAATACACAAAGCGACATATAGAAATACACTAATTGCCACTTATGGATATCATTGAAATACACAGAGGGACATATAGAAATACACTCATTGACACTTATGGATATCATTGAAATACACAGAGGGACATATAGAAATACACTCATTGACACTTATGGATATCACTGAAATACACAGAGGGACATATAGAAATACACTCATTGACACTTATGGATATCACTGAAATACACAGAGGGACATATAGAAATACACTCATTGACACTTATGGATATCAATGAAACACAGAGGGACAAAGAGAAATACACTCATTGACACTTATGGATATCACTGAAATACACAGAGGAACATATAGAAATACATTCATTGACACTTATGGATATCACTGAAATACACAGAGGGACATATAGAAATACACTCATTGACACTTATGGATATCACTGAAATACACAGAGGGACATATAGAAATACACTCATTGACAATTATGGATATCACTGAAATACACAGGCGGACATATAGAAAATCAATCATTGACACTTACGGATATTGCTGAAATACACAGAGTGACATACAAAAATATACTCATTTACACTTATGGATATCACTGGAATACACAGAGGGACATATAGAAATATACTTACTGACACTTGTGGATACCACTGAAATACGCAGAGGGACCTATAGAAATACACTCATTGATACTTATGGATATCACTGAAATACACAGGGGACATATAGAAATACACTCATTGACACTCATGGATATAACTAAAAAACAGAGGGGGACATATAGAAATACATTCACTGACACTTATGGATATCATTGAAATCACAGAGGGAGATATAGAAATAAACTCATTGACACTTATGGATATCACTGAAATACACAGAGGGACATATAGAAATACACTCATTCACAGTTATGGATATCACTGAAATACACAGAGAGACATATAGAAATACACTCATTGACACTTATGGATATCATTGAAATACACAGAGGGACATATAGAAATACACTCATTGACACTTATGGATATCACTGAAATACACAGAGGGACATATAGAAATACACTCATTGACACTTATGGATATCACTGAAATACACAGGGGGCATATAGAAATACACTCATTGACAAATGTGGATATCAGTGAAATACACAGAGGAACATATAGAAATACACTCATTCACACTTATGGATATCACTGAAATACACAGAGGAACATATAGAAATATACTCATTGACATTTATGGATATCACTTAAATACAAAGATGGACACATAGAAATACACCCATTAACACTTATGGATATCACTGAAATACACAGAGGGACATATAGAAATACACTCATTGACACTTATGTATATCACTGAAATACACAGAGGGACATATAGAAATACACTCATTAACACTTATGGATATCACTGAAATACACAGAGGGACATATAGAAATACACTCATTGACACTTATGTATATCACTGAAATACAAAGTTGGACAAAAAGAAATACACTCATTTACACTTATGGATATCACTGAAATACACAGAGGAACAAACAGAAATACACTCATTCACACTTAAGGATATCACTGAAATACACAGAGGGACATATAGAAATACACTCAATGCGACTTATGGATATCACTGAAATACACAGAGGGACATATAGAAATACACTCATTGACACTTATGGATATCACTGAAATACACAGAGGGACATATAGAAATACACTCATTGACACTTATGGATATCACTGAAATACACAGAGGGACATATAGAAATACACTCATTGACACTTATGGATATCACTGAAATGCACAGAGGGACATATAGAAATACACATTGACACTTATGAATATTACTGAAATACATGGAGCGACATATAGAAATACACTAATTGCCACTTATGCATATCATTGAAATACACAGAGGGACATATAGAAATACACTTATTGACACTTATGGATATCACTGAAATACACAGAGGGACATATAGAAATACACTCATTGACACTTATGGATATCACTGAAATTAATAGAGGGACATATAGAAATACACCCATCAAAACTTATGAATATCACTGAAATACACAGAGGGACCTATAGAAATACACTTATTGACACTTAGGGATATCACTGAAATACACAGAGGGACATATAGAAATACACTCACTCACACTTATGGATATCATTGAAATACACAGAGGGAAATATAGAAATACACTCATTGACACTTATGTATATCACTGAAATACACAGCAGGACATATAGAAATGCATTCATTGACACTTATGGATATCACTGAAATATACAGGGGGACATATAGAAATACAATCATTGACACATGGGTATCACTGAAATGCACAGAGGGACATATAGAAATACACTCATTGGCACTTATGAATTTCACTGAAATACACAAGGGACATATAGAAATCCACTCATTGACATTTATGGATATCACTGAAATACACAGGGGGACATATAGAAATACACTCATTGACACTTATGGATATCACTGAAATACACAGGGGGACATATAGAAATACACTCATTGACACTTATGGATATCACTGAAAGACACAGAGGGACATATAGGAATACACTCATTGACACTTATGGATATCACTGAAATACACAGAGGGACATATAGAAATACACTCATTGACACTTATGTATATCACTGAAATACAAAGTTGGACAAAAAGAAATACACTCATTTACACTTATGGATATCACTGAAATACACAGAGGGAAATATAGAAATGCACTCATTGACATTTATGGATATCACTAAAATACACAGAGGGACACATAAAAGTACACCCATTGACACTTATGGATATCACTGAAATACACAGAGGGACATATAGAAATACACTCATTGACACTTATGGATATCACTGAAATACACAGGGGGACATATAGAAATACACTCATTGACACTTAAGGATATCACTGAAATACACAGAGGGACATATAGAAATACACTCATTGACACTTATGGATATCACTGAAATACATGGGGACATATAAAAATACACTTATTGAAACTTATGGATATCACTGAAATACACAGAGGGACATAAAGAAATACACTCAATGACAATTAAGGATATCACAGAAATACACAGAGTGACATATAGAAATACACTCATTGACACTTATAGATATCATTGAAATACACAAAGGGACAAATGGAAATACACTCATTGACACTTATGAATATCACTGAAATACATAGAGAGACATATACAAATACACTAATTGACACTTATAGAAATCACTGAAATACACAGAGTGACATATAGAAATACACTCATTGACACTTATAGATATCACTGAAATACACAGAGGGACCTATAGAAATACACTCATTGACAGTTAGGGATATCAGTGAAATACACAGAGGGACATACAGAAATACACTCATTCACACTTAAGGATATCACTGAAATACACAGAGGGACATATAGAATACACTCATATGAATATCACTGAAATACACAGAGGGACATATAGAAATAAACTCATTAACACTTATGGATATCACTGAAATACACAGAGGGACATATAGAAATACACTCTTTCACAGTTATAGATATCAGTGAAATACACAGAGGGACATATAGAAATACACCGATTGACACTTATAGAAATCACTGAAATACACAGAGGGACATATAGAAATATACTACTTATGGATATCACTGAAATACACAGAGGGACATATAGAAATACACTCATTTACACTTATGGATATCACTGAAATACACAGAGGGACATATAGAAATATACTTACTGACACTTGTGGATATCACTGAAATACACAGAGGGACCTATAGAAATATACTCATGGATATCACTGAAATACACAGAGGGACATATAGAAATACAATCACTGACACTTATGGATATCACTGAAATACACAGAGGGACATATAGAAATACACTCATTGACACTTATGGATATCACTGAAATACACAGAGGGACATATAGAAATACACTCATTGACACTTATGGATATCACTGAAATACACAGAGGAAATATAGAAATGCACTCATTGACATTTATGGATATCACTGAAATATACAGAGGGACACATAGAAATACACCCATTGACACTTATGGATATCACTGAAATACACAAAGGAACAAATAGAAATACAGTCATTGACACTTATGGATATCACTGAAATTAACAGTGGGACCTATAGAAATACACTCATTGACATGTATGGATATCAGTGAAATACACAGAGGAACATATAGAAATACACTCATTTACACTTATGGATATCACTGAAATACACGGGGCGACATATAGAAATACACTAATTGCCACTTAAGGATATCATTGAAATACAGAGAGGGACATATAGAAATACACTCATTGACACTTATGGATATCACTGAAATACACAGAGGGACATATAGAAATACACTCATTGACACTTATGGATATCACTGAAATACACAGGGGGACATGTAGAAATACACTCATTGACACTTATGGATATCACTGAAATACACAGAAGGACACATAGATATACACTAAGTGACACCCGTGGATATCACTGAAATACACAGAGGGACACATACAAATACACCCATTGACACTTATGGATATCACTGAAATACACAGAAAGACATATAGAAATACACTCATTGACACTTATGGATATCACTGAAATACACAGAGGGACATATAGAAATACACTCATTGCGACTTAAGTATATCACTGAAATACGCAGAGAAACATATAGAAATACACTCTTTGACACTTATAGATGTCACCGAAATACACAAGGGACATATAGAAATCCACTCATTGACACTTATGGATATCACTGAAATACACAAAGGGACATATAGAAATACACTCATTGACACTTATGGATATCACTGAAATACACAGAGGGACATATAGAAATACACTCATTGATATCACTGAAATACACAGAGTGACATATAGAAATACACTCATTGACACTTATGGATATCACAGAAATACACAGAGCGACATATAGAAATACACTCATTGACACATATGGAAATCACTGAAATACACAGACGAACATATAGAAATACAATCATTGACACTTATGGATATCATTGAAATGCACAGAGGGACATATAGAAATACACTAATTGACAGGGATATCAGTGAAATACACAGAGGGACATATAGAAATACAGTCAATGACACCTATGGATATCACTGAAATACACAAGGGGACATATAGAAATACACTCATTGACACTAATGGATATCACTGAAATACACAGGGGACATATAGAAATACATTCATTGACACTTATGGATATCACTGAAATACACAAGGGGACATATAGAAATACCCTCATTGACACTTATGGATATCACTGAAATACACAAGAGGACACACAGAAATACACTCATTGACACTTATGGATATCACTGAAATACACAGAGGGACATATAGAAATACACTCATTGACACTTATGGATATCACTGAAATACACAGAGGGACATATAGAAATACACTCATTGACACTTATGGATATCACTGAAATACACAGAGGGACACATAGAAATACACTCATTGACACTTATGGATATCACTGAAATACACAGAGGAACATATAGAAATACACTCATTGAACTTATGGATATCACTGAAATACACAGAGGGACATACAGAAATACACTCATTGACACTCATGGATATCACTGAAATACATGGGGACATATAGAAATACACTCAATGACACATGGATATCACAGAAATACACAAGGGGACATATAGAAATACACTCATTGACACTTATGGATATCACTGAAATACACAGAGGGACATATAGAAATACACTCATTGACACTTATGGATATCACTGAAATACACAGAGGGATATATAGAAATACATTCATTGACACTTATGGATATCACTGAAATACACAGAGGACATATAGAAATACACTCGTTGACACTTATGGATATCACTGAAATACACAGAGGGACATATAGAAATACACTCATTGACACTTATGGATATCACTGAAATACACAGGGGGGCATATAGAAATACACTCATTGACACTTATGGATATCACTGAAATACACAGAGGACAGATAGAAATACACTCATTGAAACATATGGATATCACTGAAATACACAGAGGGACATACAGAAATACACTCATTGACACTTATGGATATCACTGAAATACACAGAGGGACATATAGAAATACACTCATTGACACTTATCAATATCACTGAAATACACAGAGGGACATATAGAAATACACTCATTGACAGTTATGGATATCACTGAAATACACAGAGTGACATATAGAAATACACTCATTGACACTTATGGATATCACTGAAATACACAGAGGGACATATATAAATACTCTCATTGATATCACTGAAATACACAAAGTGACATATAGAAATATACTCATTGATACTTATGCATATCACTGAAATACACAGAGTGACATATAGAAATACACTCATTGACACTTATGGATATCACAGAAATACACAGAGCGACATATAGAAATACACTCATTGACACTTATGGATATCATTGAAATACACAGAGGGACATATAGAAATGCACTTATTGACACTTAAGGATATCATTGAAATACACAGAGGGACCTAGAGAAATACACTCATTGACAGGGATATCAGTGAAATACACAGAGGGACATATAGAAATACAGTCAATGACACCTATGGATATCACTGAAATACACAAGGGGACATATAGAAATACACTCATTGACACTTATGGATATCACTGAAATACACAGAGGGACATATAGAAATACACTCATTGACACCTATGGATATCACTGAAATACACAAGGGGACATATAGAAATACACTCATTGACACTTATGGATATCACTGAAATACACAAGAGGACACATAGAAATACACTAAGTGACACCCATGGATATCACTGAAAAACACAGGGGGACATATAGAAATACACTCATTGACACTTATGGATAACACTGAAATACACAGAGCGACATACAGAAATACACTCATTGACACTTATGGATATCATTGAAATACACAGAGGGACATATAGAAATACACTCATTGACACTTATGGATATCACTGAAATACACAGAGGGATATATAGAAATACAATCATTGACACTTATGGATATCACTGAAAAACACACAGGAGCATATAGAAATACACTCATTGACACTTATGGACATCACTGAAATGCACAGAGCGACATATAGAAATACACTCATTGACACTTAGGGATATCACTGAAATACACAAAGGGACATATAGAAATACACTGATTGACACTTATAGAAATCACTGAAATACACAGAGGGACATATAGAAATGCACTCATTGACACTAATGGATATCACTGAAATACACAGAGGGACATATAGAAATGCATTCATTGACACTTATGGATGTCACTGAAATATACAGGGGGACATATAGAAATACACTCATTGACACTTATGGATATCACTGAAATACACAGAGGGACATATAGAAATGCACTCATTGACACTTATGGATATCACTGAAATACACAGAGGGACATATAGAAATAAACTCATTGACACTTATGGATATCAATGAAATACACAGGAGTGCATATAGAAATATACTCATTGACACTTATGGATATCACTGAAACACACAGAGGGACATATAGAAATACACTCATTGACACTTATGGATATCACTGAAATACACAGGGGGCATGTAGAAATACACTCATTGACACTTATGGATATCACTGAAATACACAGGGGGCATGTAGAAATACACTCATTGACACTTATGGATATCACTGAAATACACAGGGGGACATACAGAAATGCACTCATTGACATTTATGGATATCACTGAAATACACAGAGGGACACATAGAAATACACCCATTGACACTTATGAATATCACTGAAATACATAGAGTGACATATAGAAATACATTCATTGACACTTATGGATATCACTGAAATACACAGAGGGACATATAGAAATACACTCATTGACACTTATGGATATCACTGAAATACACAGAGGGACATATAGAAATACACTCATTGACACTTATGGATATCACTGAAATACACAGAGGGACATATAGAAATACACTAATTGACACTTATGGATATCACTGAAATACACAGAGGGACATATAGAAATACACTCATTGACACTTATGGATATCACTGAAATACACAGAGGGACATATAGAAATACACTCATTGACACTTATGGATATCACTGAAATACACATGGGACAAATGGAAATACACTCATTGACACTTATTGATATCACTGAAATACACAGAGGACATATAGAAATACACTCATTGACACTTATGGATATCACTGAAATACACAGGGGGACATATAGAAATACACTCATTGACACTTATGGATATCACTGAAATACACATGGGACATATAGAAATACACTAATTGACACTGATGGATTTCACTGAAATACACAGGGGACATATAGAAATACATTCATTGACACTTATGAATATCATTGAAATACACAGAGGGACAAATAGAAATGCAATCATTGAAACTTATGGTTATCACTGAAATACACAGAGGGGCATATATAAATGCAATCATTGAAACTTATGGTTATCACTGAAATGCACAGAGGGAAAATAGAAATACACTCTTTGACACTTATGGATATCACTGAAATACACAGAGGGACATATAGCAATACAATCTTTGACATATATGGATACTACTGAAATACACAGAGGGACATATAGAAATACACTCATTGACACATATGGATATCACTGAAATACACAGACGGACATATAAAAATACACTCATTGACACTTATGGATATCACTGAAATACACAGAGGGACATATAGAAATACATTCATTGACACATATATATATCACTGAAATACACAGAGGGACATAGAGAAATACACTCATTGACACTTAGGGATATTACTGAAACACACAGAAAGACATATAAAAAGGCACTCATTGACACTTATGGATATCACTGAAATACACAGAGGGACACATAGAAATACACTCATTGACACTTATGGATATTACTGAAATACACAGAGGACATATAGAAATACATTCATTGACACTTATGGATATCACTGAAATACACAGGGAAACATATAGAAGTACACTCATTGACAATTATGGATATCACTGAAATGCACAGAGCAACATTTAGAAATACAATCATTGAATCTTATGGATATCACTAAAATACATAGAGACATATAGAAATACACTCATTGAACTTATGGATATCACTGAAATACACAGAGGGACATACAGAAATATACTCATTGACACTCATGGATATAACTAAAAAACAGAGGGGGACATATGGAAATACACTCATTGACACTTATGGATATCACAGAAATACACAGAGCGACATATCGAAATACACTCATTGACACTTATGGATATCACCGAAATACACAGACGGACATATAGAAATACATTCATTGACACTTGTGGATATCACTGAAATACACAGAGGGTCCTATAGAAATATACTCATGGATATCACTGAAATACACAGAGACATATAGAAATACAATCATTGACACTTACGGATATCACTGAAATACACACAGGACATATAGAAATATACTCATTGACACTTATGGATATCACTGAAATACACAGAGGGACATATAGAAATACACTCATTGACACTTATGGATATCACTGAAATACACAGAGGGACATACAGAAATACACTCATTGACACTTATGGATATCACTGAAATACACAGGGGACATACAGAAATGCACTCATTGACATTTATGGATATCACTGAAATACACAGAGGGACATATAGAAATACACTAATTGCCACTTATGGATATCATTGAAATACACAGACTGACATATAGAAATACTGCTCATTGACACTTATGGATATCACTGAAATGGGCAGAGGACATAAAGAAATTATCACTGAAATACAGAGAGGGAA
>NC_056745.1:1028558285-1028605145 GCF_019279795.1 Protopterus annectens | reverse complement strand
CCTTAGTACATTCACCCTGTGCATCAAAACCATATTAGCCTGTCCCTGAATCGATGGTGTTGATGACAGGGATGTGGCACAGGTATCATCATATGCACAAGGTGTGTTGTGGGTTTGCCAGAGACCTAGGCTAAGCCATTTGGTTGACATCATGTGTGTGTATTAGGGGGTTTCATTATCTATTGGGGTGTGTAGATGTGGTGTGTATAGGTATGGAGGTGCCCTAGCTGTGTTGGTAACATGTGTGTGCATGTGTGTGTGTGTGTGTGTGTGGTGTGTGTGTGTGTGTGTGTATATGTTTGCACACAGTTCCGCCATGTGGCTGCCTTATATAGGGGTTTGTTGGACAGCTGCAGACTGTACATGACAGGGTGTGCAGTTCACCATATCTGGCCACGGGCACAAGAACTGTGCCTGCCAGAAGTTCCATGGGCACTACCAGGTACAAGCCCAGATATGGTACTCTCCCCTGATGATGGCAAATGTCCGCTGGATCCGGGTCCCTGTTGTGACTGGCCAGGACCATGTGCATATGACCGGCTCTGTTGTGATGTGGACAGAACCCCCCCTGCAGTGCTGGTTCTGGTACTGCCACTATGGGAGCAGCTGTGACTTGTTGCACATCTACGTACACCTCCACCTGTTGATGTTGATGACCTATGTCCACGTTACTGTCGCCCTATTCCCACCATTTGCACTAACACAAATTTCACGGTCGAGGATTCCCACCATCTCACCCAACCGTCTATTCAGGACCTCTGCAAAATAACTTTGGGCACCTACAAGATCACAGATGTCAATAATAGCATAATGAGTAGCCTTCTGGATCCTTAGACTCTGTCTGGTATAACATTCCATACATGCTTGTGCCTCCATGATGGCCCAAAAAATGTATCTGGTGACACCTGCTGTGGCACTTCTGCCAGGGGCATGATGGCCAGCAGCCCTCCTATGAGCACCCCTGTACATCTGCCTGTGTGGTACCGCAACAGTCATCCGGCTATGGCTGCTGTGTACAGACACATTTTCCATAGTCACCACAATGTCCTGTCCCATGCCACCACCTGCCAACTGTCCCTCATCTCTGGCCACTGGTGATGGGGTATGTATAGGCAATGTGACAGTGTGCTGGGATGGGGTGGATAACAGTGGGATGTGAACTAATGGCGCAACTTCAGCCCCTGACAACACTGCCTGTGCCTCACCATGCCTATCATCATTGCCAGAGTCTGTATGGACACTAACATCAGTTTGCCTGCAGGAGGGACCCTGACCCACCTCACGACCTGTGAGGGGTGAACAAAAATATAATTTAAGACCTGTCCATTATGGTTTACCTCTACAGACACTCACACACACACCCACATACACACACACATACAGGTGAGATGGCACAAAGATATTACACAGACCTCTCATTACCCAACTTCAACATGCATGACATATGGCACTCAACAGCATGCAGTGCAGCTATACTCAATCCCTGTTACTAACATTATACATCTCTGTGCTGCATGAGTTGTGTTAGTAGGTGATGCCCTTTCCACTGGAACACACTCCACCCATGTAGACAGTATTGCTGTGCACCTGTTCAGCACCCTGGCATGTACTGTGCACCATACCTCATGAGTGTACACACCATTGCTGAATGTGTATATGCATGGCAGTTATGTTTGCTCTGTTGCTCACATACCCTATGTGTTTGTCTGACACATACCTGGGATGATATGAGGACAGATGTCAATAGTGAATGCCTGACCTCTGATTTCCAGATCTCATCATCAGCAGTGCATGTTTGAGCATTAAAATTCTATTACACTGACAACCTTCAAAGCTTACTGTGGCTATGAGGAGTGTACACTCCCTTATTGACATGCCACCCTCTTCCTTGATATGCAATGGGGCCACAATAGTGCATATGTTAACATTACACAAACCTGATATGTGACATATGACCTGTGCAACCAAATGCAGTATCAAACAAATGTGTTAGTTGTGCAGATGCTAATTGACATGCATACAATATGTGGGTTGCATAAGTGTGCACACCCTGAACACAATGGTTTGTTGTAGCACTTGTTAAGTGAACTACAGCAGTCAGTATTCCTGGAAGGGTTATACTAGCATGGCCCATCTTCACTTGCCATTATTTGGTCACCCCACACTACAAATGTCCCCCAACTTTGCCAGATTGCAAGGTCAGCTCATGTGCACAGCCCTTGCAGGTCACCCAATGCTTTCACTATTGCTGTGGAGTCAGGGTTATGTCTGGCACAATTCATAACCTTGCCTGTGTTCAGATACAGCCATTCTTAGTGAGCTTTGGATGAATGCTTCAGATCACTGTTATATTTCAGGATGACACCTCTCCCCATCCTCAGCCTTTTTGCAGATGCATGACAAATATGGATCACACATGAGTGTCATTTTGCAGTGTCCCAAATGCAGAACACCATGTCTATCAACCTAGTTCCTGCTAATGAATAGCAAACCTAAAGGTTTACAATGGCACCAGCAAGGTACAGATGGGGATGGTGGGTCTGATGTGGAGTGAGGTGTTACTTGTGCAGCACATGTATCTTTATTAATACTGTCTGTAGGTTTCAACCTTGGTCTCGGTACACCACTACACATTGCAACACATGCATTTGGGAGACTTGATGTTATGCATATGCTACCTGTAGACAGCCCTGGATGATGTTTCCTGTGAAACAACTCTTCCATCTGATTACCCTAACCCATATGCCACACTTATGCAGAGTCCAGGCAATTGTCGACACAGGTACTGCACAGGCAGTACTTGCTAGACATTCCTGCAAGTTCCTCAGTGTTGCTGCATGTTTATGGGCAGCCTCCATGACCAGTTTGCAACATGTGTTGTTATCTGTCTTGGATGGGCATCTGTTTATTTTCTATATTAATGTTGTCCCATACTTCATATTCACATACATGACTGTCTGCACTGTTTGCCATGGTATATGCAATGGTGAGGTAAGGCTATGTCTTCCACTCCTGAGTGCTACCTTTTGGATATAGGATCCATTCCATGGTTTGCAAGATGTGTACATGCCATGGCTGCCTATGTTACAAATGAGTGAGAAAATGTCATGGACATACTTCTTGGATAGCAGACCATTACTTAGTGTGACATTGAGGACCTGTACTTGATGGAAGGTGCATACTCAAGAAGAGTGAATGCTGTCAGTACCGCAAAAGCTGCTTCCACAATATGTTATTTGGAATGTGTGCACACATATGCTTCCAGTGTTTGTTAAGGTATGTATTCCCCATATTTGTTGTCCTAACATAGGATTCCATATTACACATTCATTGCTCATGTTAGGATCACATTACAGGTTGTAAACGTTGTAGAATGTGGTATTGTGATATGCCAGTGTGTAGATCTGTAACAGTTGCCATTGTAATAGTGGTATATACACTGTTGTAGACATTGTATAAGGGTAATGTTTCAGACATGTCCCTACTGTAGGCCATTTGTCCCACCATTATGTTCATCTCTGTCCACACGTCTTGCACCGACAGGTTGTTAGTTATACTACAGGACTCTTACATACACTTCAGATATGCCGTAATGGTGACCACTGTGATGCAGTGCAGTTAACAGCAACAATAAGTGAACATGTACAGCGTGCATTATGGGTAGGTGTGTTAAATGTGTGTATGGCAAATACCATGGCCATAACATGGCCGGTGTATTGGCAAACCTGAACAAAAAAGCTCCATACTCACCAGCTACAGGCTGCTGCCCCAGAGGTATATCAGAGGGACCTACATAGTTGTGTGAGAGATGTAATGTCAGTAGCCACACCTGTGGCATTGGTACAGGGTGGGAGCAGCATTTCAGTACATCAATAGTACAAACCCACAATACTAAAGATTATGCAAATCTGTTTATTACTACACTGCAGCAACAGACTATGTTATCTGACATATGCATTAAGATACTTTACAGATAAAGATGGATAAGCAACAGTGGTCTACTAATGTGCCCTGGGACCTTACCTGCACATTCCTCATCCATTGTGTGTGTAGCACCCACCTCCACAATGCTATCATCAGATTCTTGGTTTGGCTGGTGGGCGGGTGCCCCAAGGCTGGTGAGGAGCTCCTCAGCATGTGTCAGTGGGGGCTGGATGGTATGACCCCCACCTGAGGCTAGCTGGTCCTTCCTAAATGCAGCAGCACACTGACGGGCATGGCGGATGAGGTCAGTGCAACGATGGCGCACCTGCTCATAACTGCTGTTATGCAGGCCATAGGGCAATCCTCTCCTGCAGCTCATTGTCTGTACTCCCAAAGAAGGTTCTGTGGTGATGCACGAGGTAGTTGATTAGTATTTTATTCTCCTCTGAGGTATAAGCAGGGAGACGCTCCTGTGACATGGTACTTGGAAGACATAAACATAAAAAAAAGGTCTGAGAACCTCATAATGCAAGGATATAATAGTTGCTAATTGACATGCCCCCCCCCCCCCACCATATCTGCAACAATAATCTAAACACACAATTCAATGGGTATGTTTACACCAAACCTACTGTTGGGATATATATCTTGTTGTGCAACAAATATTGAAATGTGTTTCTATTCATGTTCCATGTTGAAATTCTATCACTGGTGGCCTGTTCCTAACAATGCAACCTGCATGTCATTGCAATGGCCATTGTGGTTCCATATATGCATGTGTTCTGTTTGCTATGCAACAGTTCCAAATCTGGTGTTCTGGGTTAATGGGAATATTTATGCATGCTGTTATAAATAATCCTGGATTGTGTTCAGTGTTACTATCCACATATGTTCTAAAACTGCAACACAATAGCATGTTTGGGAAGGCTGTTCCCAGCAGAACAACCTCTCCCACCTCATCTTAAAATTTGTTACAGTGGACGTGGTAGATTTATTTTCTGTCATTCCTCACAATACAGGGTTAACTTGGTTAGAAGAAGCCCTGAGGAAAAAATCCGGAATCACAGAAAATGATATATTATTATGTTTGGAGTTAGCAGAACTTATACTTAAGAACAATTTTATGTTCTTTGAGGGTGAGTTTTTTCACCAGGAAACTGAGGTTGCTATGGGGGCTAGTTGCTCTCCGACATATGCAGACATTATTTTGTCAGTATGGGAAGAAAGATATGCACACAATAGCATTTATTCAGAATTCTGGACTTTATATGCTTGATACCTTGATGATGTTTGCATGTTTTGGAAAGGTAGTCTTGAGCAGTTGGATGAATTTATGCAGTATCTAAACTACACTACTACTTTTTTTTAAGTTTAAATATCAAGTTACTACCCAAAATTTCAATTATTTGGATGTTTCTATTTACTCAACTGAATAGGGTTTTAAGTCTATGGTGTATAGAATACCCACCTTCTCCAATACATATATCAGTTATAGTAGTTCCCATCCATTTTTTCAGAAAAAAGGGATTGTCAAGGGACAATTTGTATGTAAAAGTTGGATGACATCCCTGGATGAGGACTATGAAAAAGAATGTGTTAAACTGGAGGGTATGTTCTTGGATCGAGGATATCCAAGGGAGTGTATTTCTAGTTTTAGGAAAGAGGTCATGCAAGGTAGGAAGGACAAATATTGTCCAGTTCTGGGTATAGGTGATACGTTTAATAATAAGGCTACATCTGTTGACCATTCAGGCTATGTTAAAGCTTTTGTCGCTAGTTTTAGTGCTAATGCATATCAGATTAAAATGTACTGGAAAAGGAATGGAATAAATTCTCAGAACTTACTGACCTTCCTAATATGAAGGACAAGACTGTTAAGGTTGTTTTTAGGAGAGGTCATAACATTAGATGTTTATTGGAACATGCTAACAATTATCAAGTTTATTCTAACAAAAGGAAAGGTACCTTCAAATGTGGGGTGTGTTCACAGTGCAATTATATAGCACAGAAAGATCAGATTTTGGTCACTGCTAGGAAAAAAGTACTTAAAGCATTTACATACTCTAACTGTAATTCCCAGGCTCTGGTTTATTTAGTTACCTGTGGGGCTAGTGAAGGTTTTTACATTGGAAAAAACAACATACCATTGAAAAGAAGGATCTATGAACATGTCAATAATATTAATAAAAGAAATAACAGTAATGCACTGTATAGGCATACACTGGCATGTACTAAGGCTAAATTTTCCTTCTTTGTTATTGAAGTTGAACCTAAAGATCTGAGGGGTGGACCCTGGGAATCTAAGTTAGAGTACAGAGAAACATTTTGGCAAATTGTCCTTGAAGCTAACAACCCCCCAGGTTTAAATGATAATATATACATGGTTCCCATGTTAAAACTTAGGTCATTGAAACTCTGATTTATTTTTGTTACATTCTGTGACAATAATAATTAGTCAAAGGTTACATTTCATGCATTACTTTATAATATGACTATTTTAATATCTACATTTTACTTTTAATGTATATATGTATTATTATTATCTGAGTAACCTGTGTTTAAATATATATTTTTTTAAAAGACATATTTTTAATAACATATTCATCATGTTACATACACTAAATATTTTAAATGCATTTATTATCTTACTTTCAGCCTTTTTTCACTGTACCTTTAAGATATGTTATTTATCTTAATTAATTGTTTAATTGAAGATATATAAAGTGATTGTGTGTAGGGACATTGTTTGTTTTATCAGAGGAAGTCTGGGTGATACTCGGACGAAAATGCATATGCTTTTAAACTTGTGGCAATAATAAAGGAGTCTGTTTTCTACATACAGGAGTTTTCTGCTTGTGGTTTGTGCCTTTTGGTGCTTGTCCAGAGTGTTTTTGGTTTTTTGGTCTATTTCTAGACTTATTCCATCCTTTGGTTGAAAATTGAAATGTGTTTCTATTCATGTTCCATGTTGAAATTCTATCATTGGTGGCCTGTTGCTAATAATGTAACCTGCATGGCATTGTAATGGCCACTGTGGTTCCATTTATGCATGTGTTCTGTTTGCTATACAACTGTTCCAAATCTGGTGTTTTGGGTTAATGGGAATATCTATGCATGCTGTTATAACTAATCCTGGATTGTGTTGAGTGTTACTATCCACATATGTTCTAAAACTGCAACACAATAACATGTTTGGGAAGGCTGTTCCCAGCAAAACCACCTCTCCCACCTCATCTGGCCATAGTAACAGCTACTGCATGTCTGGGACCCAACCCAGACCTCCTCATCTGCTGGTCCTGCACTACGTTCCAGTGGAACCACCTCAGAGGATGGTGCTTGTCCCCCCCCCCCGGACACACTTACAGACCGGATTCTGTCACCTGAAGTCAGGTCCAGGGTCTGGTGCATAGGGAGCTCTGCAAAGAATTGGGGGATGTACTACACCACCTTGAGGCCCTCATGACACAATTAGAGGTCAGCCTGCCTCTCCTGCTCAGCCCCCAGCACAGCGACCTTCAGAGCCATGAAGGTGCAGTGTTGACTCCCCATGGGTGGGGACCTCAGTCCCACTGTTTCCATTTGGAGGCTCATGGACTTCCAATTTCCAAGCACCCCTCCCCGCCCAAGGTGGACATCCTTCCTGTGTGTGGGCAGCAGTGTTTCAGACAGCAGGTAGCAATACATCTTACAACAGGTCTTGCGGACAGAGGCCAACTACATGTTTGTATAAGGTTCCAGACCTATGGACAGTGTGAGTATTGCTGTTATATGCATTGAATACTCCTAATTTTACAGTGTTTGTGTGTACATGCTAGTTTTGCATGGAATGCAGTCTGTCTGCATAGCTCTCAACTGTGGGCCTATCCACATGATGGCGAGAGGATTGGCTGTTATGTTTTGTGTGTTCACCACACAGGTCTTGCTCTGACATATCAGTGGCATTCTCTCTGTTGATTGCTATCAGTACATGGCAACATCCATTTGTGTTTCTGACTTCATATTCAGAACGTGTTACAGTGGATGTGGTAGATTTATTTTCTGTCATTCCTCACAATACAGGGTTAACTTGGTTAGAAGAAGCCCTGAGGAAAAAATTGTGAATCACAGAAAATGATATATTATTATGTTTGGAGTTAGCAGAACTTATACTTAAGAATGATGTTATGTTCTTTGAGGGTGAGTTTTTTCACCAGGGAACTGAGGTTACTATGGGGGCTAGTTGCTCTCCGACATATGCAGACATTATTTTGTCAGTATGGGAAGAAAGATATGTACACAATAGCATTTATTCAGAATTCTGGACTTTATATGCTCGATACCTTGATGATGTTTGTATGTTTTGGGTAGGTAGTCTTGAACAGTTGGATGAATTTATGCAGCATCTAAACTACACTACTACTTTTCTTTTTAAGTTTACATATCAAGTTACTATCCAAAATTTCAATTATTTGGATGACTCACCCGGCTGAACAAGGAGAAGGTTACTGTAAGCTGCCTGTCGGGTGCCAGGATTCACCACATAACACAAGCACTCAGGTCACTCCAAAGCAAGTACAGATATGACTCCGTCATTGTCCATGCTGGTGTGAATGACCTGAGATGTACCTCCCTGGACTACATGAAAAAAGACGTACAGGAGCTCTTTGATCATATAGCCCAGGCCGGTATGGCCCTGACCTTGAGTAGCATCTTACCCTCACCAAGAATGATGCCACAGTATAAAGACAAAATGATCAATTTAAACAATTGGCCAAAGTATTGGTGTCATTCAAAGGGGATCCAGTGTCTGTCAGCCTGGGATGACATGCTCGACAAGCCACGTTGCTTCACTAGGGATGGCTTGCACCTGTCACCCCTGGGTTTTTGAATACTGGCAAAGGCTCTTGTCTCCCCCATAGTGTCTTTTTTAGGCAAGGCTCAAAAGACAAACCCACCACCATAGACAACACAAAGAAAAAAAAACTAAGGGTAATGCTGCTCAATGACAGAAGTCTAAACCTCAAGATGCACACACTCGAGACTCTCCTCAGTATGGAGAATATTGATATCTATGCAGTAACAGAAACCTGGTTCAAGGCTCCTGAGTGCACCCCAGCACTAACAGGTTATCCTTCATACCATTCTTTCAGGCCCCAAAACTCGGACTGCACCACAAAAGGAGGGGGAGTATCCGTATTTATCAAAGATACTCAGACCTCCAGGTTAATGGCACTGCAGGAAGCATCAGAGACCATCCATGTGCAACTAACAGTGGGAAAAACTGCCTTTCAGTTTGTAGCCTGCTAAAGACCACCCTCCCAAACAGAGGAACCTCACTCAGCTTTCCTGAGAACACTGGAGAATATGAAGGTCTCTCCAAACACTATTATATTGGGTGACTTCAACTACCCAAACATCGATTGAGAAAACTACTCAAGCCCAAACACTCTCGCCCAATGGTTCCTAGAATTTATAAACTAAAATGCTATGGAACAACTGGTCACCACTCCCACAAGAGGGGAAAACATATTGGATCTGGTCATCACCAACATGGGGTCTCTATGTTCCACACCAGAGGTATACCCCTCATTGGTAAGATCAGCCCATAAACAAATCTCACTGGACATCCATATTACGTCCCCACCCCTAGCCAAGTAAACCACGGTGAAGAACTTCTCAAAAGCAAACTTCACACTTCTCAAAACTGAGGTGGAATACTTCAAAGCTCCCGAGCCAGTGGAAATATGGCCCAAAATGCAGAATCCTTTACAAAAGCATTCTATGGACACCTACAGGAATGCATGGAGCATGCTATCCCAAATAAAACCAAGGCTCACTCCTCCAAAGGTAGGAGACCTGTCTGGTGGACCCCAGCCATAAATAAGTAATACAACAGAAGGAGAAAGCTACTACATGACAGAGCAAAATCCCAAAAAGGGAAGGCGTTACTGATCAGTACTAAGAAGAAACTACGATCCCTCATAAAATCATCTAAGGCCAGCTTCGAAAGAAAAATTACACAACACACTAAAGATAATCACAAGGCCTTCTTTAGTTATGTCAGAAACCTGGGAGGCAACTCCCAGATATGCTCTGAGTTAGTGCTAAAATGACAAAAAAAATACACTGAACCCACAGACATTATCAGCATCCTGGCAGAAAGGTTCAGTGCAAACTTCTCTCCCCCTTCCCCCCCAAAGAGCAAATGTCTATCCCAACAGAGTGTAGCCTTCCTGAGATCACAGATGCACAGGTGAGAGCTGCCCTCTCCAAAGCAAAAAACACAGCATCAATGGGACCAGACGGTGTCTCGGGCTGTGTCTTACATGAGCCCCAAGAAGAACTAAACCCTCATATAAAGTCACTGTTCAGTCTCAGCCTTACTACAGGATATGTACCAAAGGAATGGCGTACAGCAACAGTGGTCCCATTCCACAAAGGTGGTGCCACAACAGACCCCGGAAACTATCGCCCTATAAGCCTGACTAGCCTGGTCTGCAAAGCTATGGAGCGTATCATCATGGAAATCATAAACAAAGGCATTGGGAACCTCCAGACACTGGATCCTACCCAATTCAGCTTCGTTAAGGGCAGATCTTGCCTCTTGAACCTGGTTGACTTCTTTGACAAAGTTACCAAAGCCATAGATGAAGGGAAGGTAGTCCACACAGCCTACCTGGACCTCACAAAAGCCTTCAACACAATACCCCACTCGGGCATCATAAATAAGCTCACCAGCTTAAATATCAACCCCTATGTCACAAGATGGGTTGCAAACTGGCTCAGGGATTGAACCCACATGGTCAGAATAGCAGGTGCCATGTTAGACTCTAAACCAGTTACAAGTGGTGTCCCACAAGGCTCAGTCCTGGGACTTCTCTTGTTCGGTATATATTTCTCCGAGGTACAGGCTAACATGGGTGGACTATGGCTGACGAAATTAGCAGATGACTGCAAACTGGGTGCTGTAATCGACTCTCCAGCCGACACAAGCATCCTCCAAAAGGGTCTCACAGAGACGGATAACTGGTGCCAGAGCCATGACCTAAAGCTAAATGCCAAAAAGTGCATAGTCATCCCCTTTGGGAAAAACAAAGAGCCCACAAATTACCACATAGGTGGTAATCCATTAAGTATGGAAGAAATAATTAGGGACTTGGGAACCCAAGTAGATAGCAATCTCAACCTTTGACAATCACATTACCAAAGTGGTTAGAAAGACCTTCTATATAGCCCACCTTATCATGAAAGGGTTCACATCTAGATCAAGAGAAGTCATTGTGCCCCTCTACTCATCACTTATCAGGCCCATAATTGAGTACAATGCCCCATTTGGGATGTACCTTACCTGACACCTTCAGCAACTGGAAAGACCCCAAAAGTATCTCACCAAGAGGATCAAGGGGCTCAAATAGATGTCCTATGCAGTTTGGCTAAAGAAACTCCAGCTCTACTCAGTTTCGTACAGCCTACTCAAAGGCGATCTGCATCTGACGTATAAAGCCATGTCCAACCCAGAATTAATGGACATGTTTCACCTCAGGAAATCCAAATCCCTTAGAGCTACATGCTCCAGGGACTTGAACGTCAGAACAGAAATAAATAGGACATGCTGGAGGGACAGATTCATATCCCAGAGGCTCCTCTCACTCTGGAACAAAATCCCAATCCATGTTAGGCAGAGCCCCTCACTGACCCTCTTCAAGAGAAATATTGACGAGTGGATGGAAGATCGTAAGTTTATCCCTGGGATCTCTTCTGTGTCCCTGCTTGACAGAGGTACAGTAAACTAACCTTAAAAGGGCTACCTTCTGTGACCTACTATACAGAGGTACAGTCAACTAATCTAAAAGGGTGGTGAAAGCCAAACACACTCTGGCTAGGCTTATAAATTCCCTAGGGCAGATAGCCTAGTATCAACCTATGAACCTATGAACCTATTTACTCAACTGAACAGGGTTTTAAGTCTATGGTGTATAGAAAACCCACCTTCTCCAATACATACATCAGTTACAGTAGTTCCCATCCATTTTTTCAGAAAAAAGGGATTGTCAAATGACAATTTGTACGTAAAAGTTGGATGACATCCGTGGATGAGGACTATGAAAGAAAATGTGTTAAACTGGAGGGTATGTTCTTGGATCGAGGATATCCAAGGGAGCGTATTTCTAGTTTTAGGAAATAGGTCACTCAAGGTAGGAAGGACAAATATTGTCCATTTCTGGGTATAGATGGTAGGTTTAATAATAAGGCTACAGCTGTTGACCATTCAGGCTATGTTAAAGCTTTTGTCACTAGTTTTAGTGTTAATGCATATCAGATTAAAATGTACTGGAAAAGGAATGGAATAAATTCTCAGAACTTACTGACCTTTCTAATATGAAGGACAGGACTGTTAAGGTTGTTTTTAGGAGAGGTCATAACATTAAATGTTTATTGGAACATGCTAACAATTATCAAATTTATTCTAACAAAAGGAAAGGTACCTTCAAATGTAGGGCGTGTTCACAGTGCAATTATATAACACAGAAAGATCAGATTTTGGTCACTGCTAGGAAAAAAGTACTTAAATCATTTACATACTCTAACTGTAATTCCCAGGCTCTGGTTTATTTAGTTACCTGTGGGGCATGTGAAGGTTTTTACGTTGGAAAAACAAAAAGACAATTGAAAAGAAGGATCTATGAACATGTCAATGATATTAATAAAAGAAATAACAGTAATGCACTGTATAGGCATACACTGAGATGTACTAGGGCTAAATTTTCCTTCTTTGTTATTGAAGTTGAACCTAAAGATCTGAGGGGTGGACCCTGGGAATCTAAGTTAGAATATAGAGAAACATTTTGGCAAATTGTCCTTGAAGCTAACAAACCCCCAGATTTAAATGATAATATATCCATGGTCCCCATGTTAAAACTTAGGTCAGTGAAACTGATTTTTTTTGCCACATTCTGTGACAATAATAATTAGTCAATGGTTACATTTCATACATTACTTTACTTATAATATGACAATTTTAATATTTACATTTTACTTTTAATGTATATATGTGTTATTATTATTATCTAAGTAACCTGCTTTTTTTTGAATATATATATTTTTAAAAGACATATTTTTAATAACATATTCATCCTGTTACATACACTAAATATTTTAAATACATTTATTATGTTACTTTCAGCCTTTTTTCCCTGTACCTTTAAGATATGTTATTTATCTTAATTAATTGTTTAATTGAAGATATATAAAGTGATTGTGTGTAGGGACATTGTTTTATCAGAGGACGTCTGGGTGATACTCGGATGAAAACGCATATGCTTTTAAACTTGTGGCATTAATAAAGGAGTCTGTTTTCTACATACAGGAGTTTTCTGCTTGTGGTTTCTGCCTTTTGGTGTTTGTCCAGAGTGTTTTTTGTTTTTTTGGTCTATTTCTAGACTTATTCCATCCTTTGGTTGAAAATCGAAATGTGTTTCTATTCATGTTCCATGTTGAAATTCTATCATTGGTGGCCTGTTGCTAATAATGTAACCTGCATGGCATTGTAATGGCCACTGTGGTTCCATTTATGCATGTGTTCTGTTTGCTATACAACTGTTCCAAATCTGGTGTTTTGGGTTAATGGGAATATCTATGCATGCTGTTATAACTAATCATGGATTGTGTGAGTGTTACTATCCACATATGTTCTAAAACTGCAACACAATAACATGTTTGGGAAGGCTGTTCCCAGCAAAACCACCTCTCCCACCTCATCTGGCCATAGCAACAGGCTACAGCATGTCTGGGACCCAACCCAGACCTCCTCATCTGCTGGTCCTGCACTACGTTCCAGTGGAACCACCTCAGAGGATGGTGCTCGTCCCCCCCCCTGGACACACTTACAGACAGGATCCTGTCACCTGAAGTCAGGTCCAGGGTCTGGTGCATAGGGATCTCTGCAAAGAATTGGGGGATGTACTACACCACCTTGAGGCCCTCATGACACAATTAGAGGTCAGCCTGCCCCTCCTGCTCAGCCCCCAGCACAGCAACCTTCAGGGCCATGAAGGTGCAGTGTTGACTCCCCATGGGTGGGGACCTCAGTCCCACTGTTTCCATTTGGAGACTCATGGACTTCCAATTTCCAAGCACCCCTCCCCGTCCAAGGTGGACATCCTTCCTGTGTGTGGGCAGCAGTGTTACAGACAGCAGGTAGCAATACCTCTTACAACAGGTCTTGCGGACACAGGCCAACTACATGTTTGTATAAGGTTCCAGACCTATGGGCAGTGTGAGTATTGCTGTTATATGCATTGAATACTCCTAATTTTACCGGGTTTGTGTGTACATGCTAGTTTTGCATGGAATGCAGTCTGTCTGCATAGCTCTCAACTGTTGGGCCTATCCACATGATGGCCAGAAGATTGGCTGTTATGTTTTGTCTGTTCACAACACAGGTCTTGCTCTGACATATCAGTGGCATTCTCTCCGTTGATTGCTATCAGTACATGGCAACATCCATTTGTATTTCTGACTTCATATTCAGAACATGTTACAGTGGACGTGGTAGATTTATTTTCTGTCATTCCTCACAATACAGGGTTAACTTGGTTAGAAGAAGCCCTGAGGAAAAAATTGGGAATCACAGAAAATGATATATTATTATATTTGGAGTTAAAAGAAATTATACTTAAGAACAATTTTATGTTCTTTGAGGGTGAGTTTTTTCATCAGGAAACTGAGGTTGCTATGGGGGCTAGTTGCTCTCCAACATATGCAGACATTATTTTTTCAGTATGGGAAGAAAGATATGTACACAATAGCATTTATTCAGAATTCTGGACTTTATATACGCGATACCTTGATGATGTTTGCATGTTTTGGGTAGGTAGTCTTGAACAGTTGGATGAATTTATGCAGTCTCTAAACTACACTACTACTTGTTTTTTTAAGTTTGCATATCAAGTTATGACCCAAAATTTCAATTATTTGGATGTTTCTATTTACTCAACTGAACAGGGTTTTAAGTCTATGGTGTATAGAAAACCAACCTTCTCCAATACATACATCAGTTACAGTAGTTTCCATCCATTTTTTTCAGAAAAAAGGGATTGTCAAGAGACAATTTGTACTTAAAAGTCAGATGACATCCCTGGATGAGGACTATGAAAAAAATGTGTTAAACTTGAGGGTATGTTCTTGGATCGAGGATATCCAAGGGAGCGTATTTCTAGTTTTCGGAAAGAGGTCAGTCAAGGTAGGAAGGACAAATATTGTCCAGTTATGGGTATAGGTGATAGGTTTAATAATAAGGCTACAGCTGTTGACCATTCAGGCTGTTAAAGCTTTTGTCACTAGTTTTAGTGCTAATGCATATCAGATTAAAATGTACTGGAAAAGGAATGGAATAAATTCTCTGAACTTACTGACCTTCCTAATATGAAGGACAAGACTGTTAAGGCTGTTTTTAGGAGAGGTCATAACATTAAAAGTTTATTGGAACATGCTAACAATTATCATGTTTATTCTAACAAAAGGAAAGGTACCTTCAAATGTGGGGCGTATTCACAGTGCAATTATATATCACAGAAAGATTAGATTTTGGTCACTGCTAGAAAAAAAGTTCTTAAAGCATTCACATACTCTAACTGTAATTCCCAAGGTCTGGTTTATTTAGTTACCTGTGGGCTTGTGAAGGTTTTTACACTGGAAAAACTAAAAGACAGTTGAAAAGAAGGATCTATGAACATGTCAATGATATTAATAAAAAAAAATAACAGTAATGCACTGTATAGGTATACACTGAGATGTACTAGGGCTAAATTTTCCTTCTTTGTTATTGAAGTTGTACCTAAAGATCTGACGGGTGGACCCTGGAATTCTAAGTTAGAATATAGAGAAACATTTTGGCAAATTGTCCTTGAAGCTAACAAACCCCCAGGTTTAAATGATAATATATCCATGGTTCCAGAGTTAAAACTTAGGTCAGTGAAACTCTGATTTATTTTTGTCACATTCTGTGACAATAATAATTAATCAATGGTTACATTTCATACATTAGTTATAATATGACTATTTTAATATTTACATTTTACTTTTAATGTATATATGTATTATTATTATTATCTGAGTAACCTGTTTTTTAAATATATATATTTTTTAAAAAACATATTTTTAATAACATATTCATCCTGTTACATGCACTAAATATTTTAAATGCATTTATTATGTTACTTCCAGCCTATTTTCACTGTACCTTTAAGATATGTTATTTATCTTAATTAATTGTTTAATTGAAGATATATAAAGTGATTGTGTGTAGGGACAGTGTTTGTTTTATCAGAGGAAGTCTGGGTGATACTCGGAAGAAAACTCATATGCTTTTAAACTTGTAGCATTAATACAGGAGTCTGTTTTCTACATAAAGGAGTTCCTGCTTGTGGTTTGTGCCTTGTGGTAATTGTCCAGAGTGTTTTTGTTTTTTTTGGTCTATTTCTGGACTTACTCCATCCATTGGTTGAAAATTGAAATGTGTTTCTATTCATGTTCCCTGTTGAAATTCTATCATTGGTGGCCTGTTGCTAATAATGTAACCTGCATGGCATTGTAATGGCCACTGTGGTTCCATATATGCATGTGTTCTGTTTGCCATGCAACTGTTCTAAATCTGGTGTTTTGGGTTAATTGGAATATCTATGCATGCTGTTATAACTAATCCTGGATTGTGTTGAGTGTTACTATCTACATATGTTCTAAAACTGCAACACAATAACATGTTTGGGAAGGCTTTTCCCAGCAGAACCACCTCTTCCACCTCATCTGGCCATAGCAACAGGCTACAGCACATCTGGGACCCAACCCAGACCTCCTCATCTGCTGGTCCTGCACTACGTTCCGGTGGAACTACCTCAGGGTATAGTGTTCGTCCCCCACTGGGCACGCGTACAGACAGGATTTTGTCACCTGAAGTCAGGTCCAGGGTCTGGTGCATAGAGAGCACTGCAAAGAATTGGGGTATGTACTACACCACCTTGAGGCCCTCATGACACAATAAGAGGTCAGCCTGCACCTCCTGCTTAGCCCCCAGCACAGCGACATTCGGGGCCATGAAGGTGCAGTGGTGACTCCCCATGGGTGGGGACCTCAGTCCCACTGTTTCCATTTGGAGGCTCATGGACTTCCAATTCCCAAACACCCCTCCTTGTCCAAGGTGGACATCCTTCCTGTGTGGGGGCAGCAGTGTTACAGACAGCAGGTCACAATACCTCTTACAACAGGACTTGTGGACACAGGCCAACTACATGTTTGTATAAGGTTCCAGTCCCATGGACAGTGTGAGTATTGCTGTTATATGCATTGAATACTCCTAATTTTACAGGGTTTGTGTGTACATGCTAGTTTTGCATGGAATGCAGTCTGTCTGCATAGCTCTCAACTGTGGGCCTATCCACATCATGGCCAGATGATTGGCTGTTATGTTTTGTCTTTTCACCACACAGGTCTTGCTCTGACATATCAGTGGCATTCTCTCCATTGATTGCTATCAGTACATGGCAACATCCATTTGTGTTTCTGACTTCATATTCCTTAGTAAGGGTATGTTGCAACCAATCCTGTAACACCAGCAACTTTCACAGTCTATAACATCAATATTCCAAATATGGCCCTGTGTTCCAGCCTCTGTCCTTCATATATATACCAGGCTTTGTCCATGTGTCATGCAATAAGAGGTTGTTAGGTAATGGCCTATCAGTATTTAGTGCTGACATTCCAGCTATCATTTCTGTGATGCTGTAGACTCCCACACAAATTGTAGGGTAGCATCCACATATATGAGGGCTACAGCTGAGCAAAATGCGTGTGACTTTGTACAGTCCAGAGGTCAGTTTGTGGAAATCACTGTTATATGCCCTTGTAAGACATTTTATGGGGAAGAGGTATTACATGTTTTTAACCTAGGCTATTACAACATGTGAGGGATAACAGTAGTAAGAAACATTAAGGTATATGGCTGTACATTTTCGTACATTTCACCATGGGAACAGTGGTGGGCTAGAACTTAATGTCTTACACACAGTTCTGTTTGTCAGTGTGATAGCAACATTTTAAGTTAAGCACTGTTATGTAACAGATACATTTACATTGTGACAACTAATACTTTTCCCCCTAGAGGTTGAGTACAGATTGTAACTGGAGTCTGCTGAACTACATCTGCAATTAAGTGTTGATTTGCTTTTATCTATAAGGCAAGTGTTTTTTTACTGTTGAACTACTTGAAGGCCTTAGCCTGGACAGCAAAGTATGTTATGTTTTTAGATTACTGTGTCAATTGTTTTGTTTGAGAACTGCATTAATCAGTTATTATGTATTTCAAACACCTAAGTGCTATAAGAAATGGCATAAACAACTGAAATAGTACAAATAAACATTTCTATGTATGCAAACATGTGTGTGGTGTCATATCCTTTGCATTGTGTGTGGGTATATGTTTCATGCAATAATTCTCATTTGTAGGAAAGAATCAAACACTGGCCATTTTAAAAGGTGGAATCTGTAGGAATAATGGCTGTTTCATATGCTGTGAATCCTCTATATATACTCTTCTTATACATATCTATAAGTAGTAATATATTTATATGTGTATGTATGTGTATATACATATATATATATATATATATATATATATATATATATATATATATATGTGTGTGTGTGTGTGTGTGTGTGTGTGTGTGTGTGTGTGTGTGTGTGTGTGTGTCATTGGAATGTTTACTGCTTCCACATTGTACATTCCCTATGGTAGACTGACTGTTCTGCATGATATGTTAGAGATATCCTAATGTTTTACAACTGAGATGGCTTACTGTTAACTTGTTGTGGCAATGTTGTGTCGGGTCCTGGGTTCAAGACTTGCAAGTGCTGATTATTGTGTTGCAAGGCCGATTTGTTCAGCTGTGGAAGAAGGGATAATGGAAATAATTTAAAAATATCTCTATTTTGGGCCCCTTCACTCCCACTAACAGTGCCTTTGGTCAGCTGTTTTGCAGTGAGAGGTTCAGAGTGTGGATCCAATGTGTGAATGCAATACACATTTATATATATATATATATATATATATATGTATATATATATATATATATATATATATATATATATATATATATATATATATTAACCAAAAGTAATGCACCCAATAGCCATCAAGGAAAACTCCACTTTATTCGAAACAAACATCAGCAAAATCCATTAGTGGTTAAGCGCTTTCATCATAGACAATGACTTCATCAGAACAAGAATAATTCTCATGCCTATATATACCTTGTAAATTAGCACATAATTAACTAATAAATTAAGCTGAATAAATCAATTAAACAATACAACTTTATAAAAAACATTCTCAAGTATAAAATGTATGTGTTTCCACAGCCCTTGCTGAACCATTATGTATACAAATATATTGTTTTAAAAGATTTTGATGTTCAAAATATATAAAAAATAAATGTATATAGCATATAAATACATTTTTTGTATATAAAAACATTTAAAAATAAATTTGAACATATTACTGTGTTTGGGTAGACAGGGGACAAACATTAGATGTATAATCACCTAGTTGATCTAGAATCCCATTCCTTAATTTGGATTCTGTCCTTTAGGGCTGGTAATATGGAAACATTGTCATTTAATCCTGGGGGGAAGTTAGCAGCAAGCCGTAGTTGCCAAATACGTTCCTTTTTGCTGAGCTGATTCTTCCAATCTTCCCCCCGTGGGTTCAATGTCAACTTTATCTAGTATACCAAATTTAAAACCTTGGAAATTTAAGCAACTTAGTGAATGCCTGTACAATGCATTAGTTTTCTTCTTGTTTTTTAATTCATATAGATGTTCATAGATCCTACGCTTAAAAGATCTTTCCGTCTTTCCGACGTAATATGCCGGACAGGTATCACACACTGGCAAGTATACTAACCTCTGTGTTCTACAGTTACCATTCCTGAAGGTGATATTAGTCCTTAGTCACTCAATGTGGTAACAGTTCCCCTGAAAATAAAACTGCACTGTGAACAACAGCCACACCTTGTGGTCCCTTTACCATTCCCATTTACATTAAAATTTTTAGTTTTCTCTACCAATTTCTTGAGGTTCATTCCCACCTTATTAATAAAAAAAAGGTTGGTCACCCAAAGTTTGATAAACACCCTGATTGGTCCTACAAATGCTCCAATTTTTTCACAAAATAGCCTTAATGTTTTTGGATATTGTACTATATTGTACTATACATGCTCTTGTAAATGCCACGGAACCAGGATGATGCTAAGGACTAATCAAGGATGGATTTGTAAAATGACGTGCTCCCAAAAGGGGTTTGTACTTCCTACCCCATTCACCATAAACTTCATCCAAAATTAAATTGATCATGTCTTTGGGATAGGCCCTTTATAAAAACATGTTGGTCAAATTGACAAATTCTTTTTTAACATTAATGAGTTCAGAAGTCATTTGAGCAATATGCATAGCCTGTCCTTTAACAATGCTTTTCTTTTGTGACAAGGGGTGGTGACTAGTGAAATGCAAGTAGGAGTTACAAAATGTACTCTTATGAAAAACCTAAGATCTGAAACCATGGCCATTGTGTGAAATTAATGTATCCAAGAATGGTAATTGTTGTTCGTGACAAGAAAATGTAAACTTAAGGAAGGTAGTAGTTCCATATAAATAGTCAATAAATGCAGGAATGTTATCCTTGTCTCCCTTCCATAAAATAAAAATATCATCCAGGTACCGATTATACAATAATACATGTTCAGCCCACCAAGTAATGTTAAAAAAACGTGTTTGAGCTCCTATATATATATATATATATATATATATATATATATATATATATGTATATGGATTCACTTTATAATCTCAAAATGCTGATCTTAGAATTTTGAGACCATAAAGCCAAAAGCTCTAAATACCGAAATCCCAAAAGCACGAATTTTGAAATCGCTAATCCTATACTAACCAGACACCACACACTTACACAAACATACACCTTCCCCCCACACACAAACACACAGACCTACGCTACATACAAGTGGGGGTGCAAGGTTGGTTAGGAAGATAAACAAGACAGCATACAGGGGTGGTATATGACACCTGTAGGACGTGAAACATTGGATGTGGAGGGGTGTTTGGAAATTGAATGCCCATGAGCCCCCAGATGGAAGCAGTGGGACTGAGGTCCCCACCCATGGGCAGTCACCACTGCACCTTCACAGCCCCAAAGGTGGCTGTGATGGGGTCTGAGCATAAGGGGAAGGCCGACCCTTTAAATGTGCAATGTGGCCCTCAAGCTGGCATAGCAGATCTCCAAACTCCCTTTGGAGCTCACTATGCACCAATCCCCGGACCTGACTTCTGATGACAGGATCCAGTTTGCCCACTCCCAGGAGGGAAATGAGCCCCATCCCCTAAGGTGGTTCCACCCAAAGGTGGTGCAGGACCAGGGGGTCATGTGGTGGGTCCAAGGCATGCTTGGGCCTGATGCAATGGCCAGATGAGGTGGGAGAAATAGGTCTGCTGGGACCGGCCTTCCCATACATGCTTTGCAATTTTAAAACTTATGTGGGTTAGTAATAGGCAACACAATCTAGGATTAGTTTTAACAGCATGCATAGATATTCCCATTATCCCAAAACACCAGATTTGGAACAGTTGCATAGGAAACAGAACAAATAGATATATGGAACCACAGTGGCCATTACTATGGCATGTAGGTTACATTGATAGTCACAGGCCACTTGTGATAGTATTTCAACATGGAACCTTAATAGAAACACATTTCAATATTTATTGAACAATAGGACATATGTCCCAACAGTAGATTTGGTGTAAACATACCCATTGATTTGTGTATTTAGATTATTGTTGCAGATATGGTGGTTGGGGGGAGTGAGATGTCACTTAACTTATATATCCTTGTAGTACTCACAACTTTAATGATCATTGCTCTAATCATTAAGGTACAGGTATTATTACAATACCCTATGGCCTTGGTTTGAGCAGTGGTATGTTTGTACACAGTGTATACTTCAATTGTTTTATAGCTAAATCCTTACCTGGTAGACCTGTGGAGGGAATGTTTGCCATGGGGACAGATGAACAGACAGAAAATATGAACCAGTTATCTGGACATTCTGAATAATATGTACATTTGAGAGTTATGATTAAGCATACAGCTCACTACCACTCCCAGGATTTGAACCATGGCTGTGTCTGCTAAAAATACAACAATTTAAGTCACAGTAGAGTGTGCTATTTTAACATTGCTGTCTATCTCTTCAGTGTTTTCTGTCTAAGCCTCTCTTGGTTGTACAATCTGATCTTGTACTTACAACAGTCTTATACAGACATTCCCAGACATTTTTTTATGCAGCACAGTGTGGGTAACAGTGGTTAATACAACATTACTATTCAGAGAATGTAACAATAAATGCCGTAAAATACCAGAGTAAACACAACCACTCCAGGATTTAGAGCTTTACTGCCAGGCAGTTACAGTTTTATTTAAATATGACTTATATGGGACTATTACTGTCATATTTTCGGGTTTATTCAGTACAACCCATACAACAGTTTTTATACTACCAGATAACTTTCTACTACTTTATATTTATTTGGTATAACTACTACAAGCAGGATTGTTACTCAACAGCTTTGCAACACAGCCTTTGCAGCCTACTTGCATGGGCTTCCTGATTCAAAGCCCGCTCAGCTGCAGCTGTAAATGAAATAAAGACATATTTAGGCATACCTATCCATCACATACACACACACTGGACTTTAGTAAACAGTAATAGTATGACTACTCACACACTGCTGGGACATCAGCCCTCTTCCTTGTTTGTTGGACCCACTCATCCAAGACCTCCCTCTTTCTCTGCTTCAAGTCTGCATAGTGGTGCCTGACTTGCTCACCAGTCCAAGGGATACCAGTGGCACTGGTGAGATCATGGGTGAGATGGTCCCAGGCATCCGCTTTATATTGGGAGCCCTGGTACTGGCCCTGCAGCAGTCTCTCATCATGTTTTTTTACCAGGAGTCCTACCATGACCTTGGACTCTGGTATGCCCCAGCACTGCACTCGGAAGCGCAGTCCCTCTCCAACTCTAGCCATCCTGCCTACAGTGGGAAGCTGCAACCAGTTATGAGCTGTATTCCCACCTGTGGGGTTTAAATATGGTCTATTTCCTGCCCTTTGCTGTGATTGGACAGTTTTGAATATGCTGAGCTAAGCTAAGCTACAGGCAAACCTACTTAGCTAAGGTTGGCATTGCTTAAAGGTTCAGTACTGCTTACCAATGGGCAAATCCACTTAGCTGGGCTACTCATTGCTTAGCAGTCATAGTTACACAATGCTTACACCTGGTAAGCAGAGCTGTGGAGTGCTTAGCATTGCTTACTTTTCATTTTATAGACTATCTACTGTATGGCATTAATTCATCATTCATTACATATTATAAATTTATTTACTGTCCCTGACATCCCCCAATGTGCTTTCATTACATTTATTCATGTGTGACTATAGTATATATGGCACTTGTGTTTATATGGGTATTTCACAACTTTATTAAACTGACACCTTACATCTGGACCTAATGCAGTACTCCGGTTAACAAATATATGTTATTTAATAGGTAATACTAAAAAAATTGTTTATTTACTGCTTTCACATGTAAAGTGTGAATTGGTTACAGTGGGGCTTGAACCAGGAATGGCTGCTCGCAAAGCATACCCTCTAATCACTACACTATTGCAATACTGTTTATGTTGGATGTCTATTGCTATTTAACTTCTTGTGCTGTTTAAACTAGAATAAGCATAGCTAAACATCGGGCATACCCATGCAGCTACATTTAAACTTTATCGTATTTATAAAAAAAAAAAATTGTTGTGTTATTTTATCTTAACCCTTCAGAATGTCCCTGCTAATGTTAAACCTGTTGTTTTATCAGCTTTGTGGGACAATTGTCCCTTCTGGCTTTGTCCACATTACTTACTCTGACATGTTGGGAGGTGTGCGTTATGTGCTTATGCTGCCTGTGTTATCCTAATAACTTTTGGCTTGGTAGCATACCTCTCAACCTCTTAGAGCAAAATAACTGGACAAAGCCTACAATGATGGGGGAACAAATGGGGCAGATTTTACATATTGCTCTTACAAACTTAAAAAGTTGATAGAATAATAGGTTTTACAATAGCATGAATTTTCTGATGGATGTGTGGAGTGTTAAACTCAAATGTTTTGTCATTATTTAATGACTTCAGTCCTCAGCTATTTGCCAGACAGATACACATTTTAGGGGGAACACACCAAAAATATGAGGCAAACATCTGGGCATTCTGCAAAAATCTGTATAGTTGAGAGGTATGCTTGATTGTCCCTTATGCCTTTGACCACTGATTTTTGTTTTCTTGATGGGTTGGGGGTGTTACGAGCATTCTCACTTGTTTTTAATTGCCAAAAGGCAATTCTGGAGTGCAGGGGTGTGTGCATTGTGAGAGCTCTGCTCTCAGACACACCCCCTGCAATCGTACACAGCTCCATGTATGTTTAACAGCAAAGGCAGCGCGCCTTCATGAATATGCGTGGTGCACTGCTGTGCTGTACGGGAATGGTCCCTTCCATGCAGGAATAAGTTATTCCTGCATGGCTGTTTGCTGAATCCTGGGTTTAACTGTCATGCTTTTTATTCAGGCCAATTCCAGTTTCTTCAACTGTAGACATACAGTGAATTATGTACTCTGAAGAACATAATGCTACCTTTGAGACTGTATCAGCACACTAACAGTGCCTAATAAGTTTCATGCCAGAGGCTGGGGTTATCAAAGTTTCCAAACCTACAGTCACAACCGAAGGTTAAGCTAAGGACTGAATCTGAAGTGTACATACATATTTTTGATGCCCACATTTCCAGTCATTTCTGAACATGAAAATTCACTGGCTCCTTGAAGCATACATGTCAATGGTATCCTGTGCTACTGTTCACTGCTCTGTGAGTTACTTTTAATGATCATGCATTTTGCTGATCAGTAATGTTTAAGTTTAGTCCCATCCTGGTAATATTTCATGTCTGGTACTGAGACTTGCAGCCACTGTCCTCTCTGTACCTATTGTAATGCTCAGCTACTTAAGTAGTCCTAGCTGCAGTGGTCACAACAGGAATGAAAAGTTAGCGTTACCAAGGTTATTATAGTTAAATTATTGGATTAAGAGCTTGTGATTCAAGACTTAGTAGGACAAAGGTTGGATAAGGTGGAAAAATGTGATTATGTGACAGAGCAGGCAGACGAAGCAGCTGCCTGAAAGAAATCTTGAACTGTAACCCCTTGCTAATTAGCCAGAAAAATCAGTAGTTAAGCTGTCTGGTGATTCAATTCACAAAGCACTTAAAATAAATTGTACTTCAAAAAACAAGGAATGGAAATGTTTTATGTCTTAAGAAAATTATTAAAGCTTAAAGAAGGTAAGCTCTGAATAAAATAATACTGCAATAAAATAAGAGAAAAGAAAAAATAACATTACATGACCCAAATCTAAATAAACTATTTATTCAAACAACAATCTGATATTTGCAGATCTCTGAAGAAAACCTTCAGCTCAGACATCTTGCTCTTGGTCACAGAAGTCAGTTGTTCTCATAGTTTACTAACCATGGCCCTTAGAAGGCATAACATTTGGCTTATTCAGCCATGGCTTTTGCAATTGCAAAATAAAGTTTAAGAATTGAAATCTGGCAGTTTGTACAGAAGTCTGACAGTAGAAAGACTTAAGCCTATGAGCTATTAACAAGCTATTTCCTATGGCACAGGTCTTGATTCTTACTGCAGATTCCCCTCAGACTTCATCTGCACACTGTGTGACCTTCAGCAAGTCACCTACACAGATAGTGCTTTCTGGAAGCTGGGAATTTGGGCTTGGCTCCTCAATGGTCTTATGTACTGCATGCCAAGTAAATGCCTCTGAAACTGTGTAAAGAAAATAATTGAATACAGACCAGCAACATGTAGCATGATATCAGAACAGAGTGATCTGGAAAACTAGTCCAAGTAAGTATTTGTTTCACGGTGTTAAGCCTGTAAGCTGTTTTTGACTACCGAAACAGTGTAACTTCAGAGTACGATAAAGAGCTAAATTTACTTTGTCTGCCTCAAAGAGGACAAAATATCCCATAACTCACATGCTAGCCAGACTTCATTTTGGTCTGTAGTATTATTAAGGATGACCAGGCTGAGGTATAAACTTGCTGGTCACTCATGGTAAGATATGAAGTTGGTGGGATACACAAAATAGTCAGATATAATATTGTGGACCAACAGTTTTGTTCAACACCTTTGGAAACTACAATTTGTTAACAAGTTATATATTTCTTACACTGAGGAACATTTTATCTGTAGGTTTCCCAGCTTCTGATTCCTATCTTGTTTCCGCATAACAGAATCTGTCTTGGTTTATATAAATGTACCCAAAAGTATTGAAGAGCTAAATAATGTTGCCTCATTTCTGATGTTGTAGAAGGCTTAATTTTAAAAGTTTTACATCCATGCATGCAGTCAGCAGGGTAACCCAGTACTGACAGAAACAAAAATGTGCCTGTGTCTAGATATGCTGGTTCTGGGACAGTTCAGTGGCATATGAGAGATGCCATGGGACTGTCCCAGACAGCAGCCAGTAGCATTCTTTTGCAGTTCCTGGCAGCAAAGTACACCAAGGTTGATGAATTTATCCACTACTCAAAAAAAGTCATGGAGTGCAGAACTGTCATACACCAGTTTTATGACATGGTCAACATCTCTCATGCCTTTTTGCACTAGATTGAACCCACATCCCAATCAAAACCCTAGCTGTGCCTAATTCTGAATGGTACATCAATAAAATGGTTGGCCATTGCTCAATTGTCAGGTAGTGCACTCTTCAGATGGCCTCATTACTAATATCATTTTAACACACCCCAGTAGTGTGCATGATGCAGCTATATGGAGGGAAAGTGCCTTGAAGTCTATTTTCCAACATGGTGAAATATTGGAGGGGGGGTCCTTCTAGGTGAGTACAGTACCTAACCACCATTATACAGTAAGCAGTATCCAGACATTGCCACAGGATGGAAGATGAACAAACATTCCTTCTCATCCTCCTGAAAACAGGTGACTGTGGTTATCTACTGGAGCCTTAGTTAATGACATCATACAGATCCCCATCAACCCTTGCCAAGGACGCATACAACAGAGAAAACACACTGCGACATGAAACACTATTGAGATTGTGTTTGGCATGCTGAAAGTAAGATTCAGATGTCTCGACATGTCTGGGAATGCATTACAATACACAACAGAAAAAGGATCACAGATGGTCAGCACGTGCACCCTGCTTCACAACAAATACAACATCAAAACATGGTGGCCTTCCAGCCACAGGTGTGGGTGACCTAATCCAAGACCCCAGATGCCTGATGCTGAGCTATTGGAACTGTCACAGGATGACAAGGAGGACATAGGGATGAGAGGAAATATGCGTGGTTAATGAAGTATGTGGCCATATGTCTTAGCTCAGGCAACATGGCAGCATCTGACACACACCTTTGAGTCATTACAAGCCACACAAACAAATGTACATAGACTAAAACAGTGATGTCCATGTGTTGGCCCACAGAAGCTGCACAGAGCATGAATAATGGAAAAAAAACACTGGTTGTCTACACTGAACATTATACACACTAGAAGTATATGCTATACCTGTAAGAAAATGTACACAATACTTAGAAGGAACACATCTGGATGTATACAGAGGAAGCCTCACCACAGGAAGTTTGTCTGCAAGGTACATCACCAAAGCAGACTACATAGGCAAATGTGTGGTAAGCAGGAGATGTGCACAACAGAAGGTGTTGTTGTACAGGTAGGATACCATCATACAGATAACTAGCATGGGAAGGTAGCTGTGAAATAGCCAATATCACAATGAATCTAGGCTTATGCAGTGTATAGGAATGTACCAGCACAAACATAACCTAAAAGCAGGGGCTGTACTCTAACATTGATGCATCATGCATAACAATGGGTAATGTGTAACAGTGTGGGACAACATAGTAAACAGCACACAGCAACATCATAACTCTCAACTGTATGGAATTTTGCAGAATGTCCAGATTTTTTACTTATATTTTTGGTCCATTTTTCATAAAATTGTGGTTTTCTAGCAAATCATTGGCATTTATTGAACATTTAAGTCAGAAACTAATAGCAGGCATTTGAGTTTCAGACTTCCTATCCTTCATAAAATTCATATTAATGCAAAATCTGTTATTATATTTACTTTCTATGTTTGTAAGAGCAATATTTAAAAATTGTCCCTATTTTTGGGCCGTTGTACCACCATTATTTATGGCTTTGTCCAGATTTCTTGCTCTAAGAGGTTGAGAGGTGTGAGCAACATGAGTAATTACAAACATCCCAAGGACTGGCCAAAAAGAAAAACATTAACAATTCTGACATCCCATACCTGACATGAAATGTTACATATAGCACAATGCTTCAATGCACAGATTATTGCTGCATCATGACTCATTTGACTGAGTCTCATTATACTGAAAGCTTACAATGCTGAATTTCAACATACTGAAGTTTAAGCCATTGACATGGTGTGTTTCCCTTCACCTTTGACTTGCTTGTGATAAAAAACATTACTGTTATTAAAGTGCTGACTGTCGGAATACCGCTAGCATAGAAAGTAGTAGTGTAGTGTTTCTAAATGTGGGTTTGTCTGTTTACATTTTTATGGGAAGTATCTAAAGAAATATGGTGAATAGTTTGTGTGCTCCTGGCAGTAGTGGCAGTGTGTACAGTAGTGTAAAGTAAGTAAAAGGTATATGCACTTTTCCCCACTATAGTGCTATCCTGGAGTTAGTATATATAGTTAAGGGGGCACACTCTTTGCTTTCTGTTAAGACGGTAAGTAGTTTTTAAGTTTTGGAAACAGTAATTGTTGTTGTAAGTGTGCATGTCTATGGCTTAAAATTCAGTATTTTGAAATTCAGCATTGTAAGCTTTCAGTATAATGAGACTCACTCAAATGAGTTTTCAGTATTTTGAAAATTAGGTGTTATGGTCTCAGTGAAATGAAATTCAGTATTTTGAGTTTTCAGTCATGTGAAGTAGACCCATATATATATATATATATATATATATATATATATATATATATATATATGGATCTACCTGAAAACGCCAACAGTGCACAAAGCCGACGACGAGACACCAGAAGATTGACAACGGAGAAGACCGACAGTTGAGAATCTCGACGCTGAGAACACCGACATGTTAAGGTAAGTGTGCGATATGGACGGACGTTAGGGTCAGGCTGTGGGTAAGGTTAGTGTGTGATAGTGACGGACGTTAGGATAGGGTGCGGGTCAGGTAAGTGTGCGATAGTGACAGATTTTAGGTTTAAGGGCAGGTTAAGTGAGCTAGGGTTAGGGTGCGGGTAAGGTAAGTGTGCGATGGTGATGGACTTGAGGGTTAGAGGCGGATTAAGTGAGTTAGGGTTAGGGTGCGAGTAAGATAAGTGTGCGATAGTGATGGACCTTAGGGTTAGGGTTTGGGTTAAGGTTAGTGCATAGATAGTTGTGTATGTAAGGTTTAGTGTAGGTTTGTAAGGTTTTTGGTGTGCTTGTGTGTGTGTTTTTTGGGAAAGGTAGTTGATTTGTTGATTGTCGGGATTTTGGTTTGTCGGGCATGTGAAGTTTCATGTTTTGAACTTTCTTTTTTGTCTGTTTTTTTCGTGTTGGTTATTTCGTTGTCGGTGTTTTGGCATGTCGGTGTTATCAGGTAGACATATATATATATATATATATATATATATATATATATATATATATATATATATATATATATATGGATCTACCTGAAAACGCCGACAGTGCACAACGCCAATGACGAGACACCGGAAGATCGACAACAGAGAAGACCGACAGTTGAGAATCTCGACGCTGAGAACACTGACAATTTAAGGTAAGTGTGCGATAGGGACGGACGTTAGGGTCAGGGTGTGGGTAAGGTAAGTGTGTGATAGTGACGGATGTTAGGATAGGGTGTGGGTCAGGTAAGTGTGCGATAGTGACAGACTTTAGGTTTAGGGGCAGGTTAAGTGAGTTAGGGTTAGGGTGCGGGTAAGGTAAGTGTGCGATGGTGATGGACTTGAGCGTTAGAGGTGGATTAAATGAGTTAGGGTTAGGGTGCAAGTAAGGTAAGTGTGCGATAGTGATGGACCTTAGGGTTAGGGTTTGGGTTAAGGTTAGTGCATAGATAGTTGTGTATGTAAGGTTTAGTGTAGGTTTGTAAGGTTTTTGGTGTGCTTGTGTTGTGTGTGTGTTTTTCGTCAAAGGTAGTTGTTTTGTTGATTGTCGAGATTTTGATTTGTCGGGCATGTGAAATTTCATGTTTTGAACTTTCTTTTTTGTCTGTTTTTTTCGTGTTGGTTATTTCGTTGTCGGTGTTTTGGCGTGTCGGTGTTATCAGGTAGACCCATATATATATATATATATATATATATATATATATATATATATATATATATATATACACACACACACACACACACTCACACACACACACACACACACACACACACACACACACACACACACACACACACACACACACACACACACACACACACACACACACATATATATAGAATCAGTGGTTGGGCTACTGGAGGAGGCAGGTAGTGGATGCGCTACATAAAGAGACAGATGGCACATGTCACATGCATTCACAGAAGTCAAATGATGCAACATAGGACTGAAATCCTGGACAACTATATGACTACAATGTTGATTGTGATATGGACTTACCCAGTCGTGGCCGTGGGTGGTTCAGAGACCCTATTTGACAAAGATACACCATGCAATTTACATATCAAACAAATATGACAGATAATGTCAACACAACAATTAAAACCTACATGGGATGTCCTCCTCTGACTCCATCAATGGTGGTGAGGGTTGAAATGGCACTGTCATGTGAAAAGATAAACCTACACCTCAGTATTAAGCACATACAATGCACCATGTAGCATTCCACCTGATGTGTAACACACTGCAAATAAGATATACACATACTGGATGGGTGGTGATAATGTTCGGATTGCTAGTATCCTTTGCAGGTGTACAAGACCACATTAGTCACAACAGGCACAGATGTAATTCTCAATAGTGACATGTAGCAACCATATAGACTGCCTTGCCAGGTACTTCCTGTCTGGCTAGGGAGTATATCATCTAACATAAACTGGATCATGTATTATAAAATGGCAAACAAACAACAAAAATGAGTCTAATCCTCACATATGAAAGGAGACAGAGGCACACAACAACTATGGATCACAGTAACAGAATATGGAAACACAATATGCAACAAAGAGTGCTGATGGTGTGTGGATGTACCTGTGCTGGGAACAAGTCAACATTAATATCAAAAATCACAGTCGTGCTAAACTGTGTTTCACTATAGCAACAATATGAACAACCTTACCAGGTCTGTCTGTGACCAATGCGTCATGGCCCATGTCTCATGAAGATGTATCTGTAGTTTAAAATGGCAAATAAACAACTACATGTGAGTATACACCACAGTTGTAAAAGGAGGCAGAGAAACACAACAGCTATGGATCACACTAACAGCATATGGAGATACATACGTGACAAATGGTACACATGTTGTGCAGATGTTCCTATATACAGAACAAGCCAACATTAATATCATAGATCACAGGTGTGCTAAACAGTGCCACACCATAGAAACAATATGAACAACCTTACCTTATCAGGTCTGTCTGTCTGTCTGTACCAGATGCTTCATGGCCCATGCCTCACAAAAGTGTATGTGTAGGTTATAATAATACCAACAACATATTGGCATGCTCCTCAGTCATAACAGGAGGCAGAAGCACACAACACATATTGATCATGCTAACAGGATATGGAGGCTCTTGTGAGACATATGTTGCCTCTGTTCCTATGTTGCTGGGGTATGAAATTAAAAAAAATGCAACATTGCACATAATGCTGACTGTGTTATGTTTGTATTGTGTAGGTAAAATATCATGCTATACCACTTATGTGGTGCATCCACATCAGGTGTGCTATCATGACCATGGCATAGTTCTGCTGCTGTAACACAAATATAACATTGTGGCAAGAATCGTGAATTAATGTCCTTCAATGAGAATTGTGCATATTGCTGTGCTTGTGAATGTTGGACATGCTTGTGCATGTTGGTACACCTGCCTCAATACTTCCCCTGAGTATCTGATGGTTTTGACAGCTGTTATGATGGGAGGCTAGGAACATTGTTATCTCATCCAGGGAAGGCAATGATGGCCCACCATCAGCAGAATTCCTCCCGCTGTCACAGCAGTGGAGTCTGTTGGCTCGACTGAGGATAATGTTAGAGTAACATCATCAGCAGGCTCCTGAGGATCTATTGTGCCCACCAAGGTACTTTTCAAGTGTGGAAGATCTGTTCACACTTGAATGTGAAAATTGTTTCTCTTATTTCAGTTTGTCATCTAAAAGGCAGGGTGATATCCACATCTTAAGGTTTAAATAGGGGTTCACATATCAACATGATAATGTTAAAATCATATATGTAATGAATGGCTCATCTCTCATTTATATTACATAGCTATGCAAAATAATATGTGCCATATACAGATTAACAGAATGGACATACAAAGCATGTTTGAATTGCTGATCCATGTACCCTACCATCATCAGAATACATTTGTACAGATATCAATGCATTAGACAAATTTATATGTCATATATGCAGAGGTGAAAGTTGAACCAGTATCAGTGGATATTATGACAAGTTAGGGCCAAACACATAACCAATGCGCCACATCTATAGTACTATAACAATGGTGCTGCCATAGTTGCATGTCCATTCTGTACACACCTACCAATTCTACGTCAAGCATGTAGGAAACATCTCAGATATTATCACAGTCAGTGACAGACAGCATCACAAGTGTGACCGTCATGATATGGTACACAACACAACCACTGGAATGTATACAGAAACAGGGCAGTACAACACTGGTGTATGAAAATGACCTTTTATGCAGTCATGACTATATATAATCACAACAAACAAACATGCTAAGCCATCTTAATGCTGACTCTATACCATTAAATGTCATCATAACTACTACTATATTATCAAGGATCAGAAAATATCCATAAACCAATTAACATGCACTTGCTGACAGCCTCATAAGTCATCAATCTCTGCAAACATACATCATACATTACAGGTTATGCTGCAATAGCTACAGATATATGTTCATGCCATCCATATTTGGAGTTCCCTGGTGCTGTTTGTACATAGTCATAGAACTGCATATGGGGAAAACCTCCTTATTAGTAATGGACTTGTACCCATTTGCAGGCATATTGCTGAGGTATACCTCCATCCTTTATGTAACAGACAGATTCCATTGCAGAGAATTTCTAACAGCATATGCATGAAGACATGTTTCAGCTGTTTTTCACAGCATAATGTGAACATAGATATGGGATACCAGCACTGTATTCCACCACAACAATAGAAACAGGTGACAGCTTACCTTTGGAAGCTAGTTCTCATTCAGCTGTATCTGAAAGTGAGGTTAGCTAAGCACACACAACTTTTAGTTACCATTTGTACCATGCATAATTAATGAGGTTCCTTAGCATTCAATCTTTTGGAATCCCATTAGTGAACACCCACGTATAGCTCAGCATAAGTGTGCAGTGCTCACCTCAACTGCCCAATAGGTATCAATAAATGGGAATATCCTTAACCATGGCCAATGCCCTCCAGTAGTCTGCTATCATCCTATATACTCCAATTTTACAATGTATTATTGATACATATTCTTATCATACCATTGTTACCTGCAAATTGGGTAGGACCTCAGTTAGCATTTTTTGGAAGGTATTTGCCTTCAATGTACAAGTACTTTACTGAGGATATTGATTAACAGGAGGCTTCAGCGAGTCTGAGTGCTGAACTGGACAGATGAAGAGATGACAAATATGGTCACTGGGTATGATAGACATGAGTATAGGATGTGAGCACACCCCATGTACCAGATTGCAAGGCAGCACCGTGGATGAAATGGGATCTTTTGGACTGACATGCAGGTCTGCCAGCACTATGATGACCCATATTAGAGGGACACAGGATCTTCACAGGAGGATTACAGATGTGGATATATTATGTACAATGTGATGCTAAATATGCATAACAGCTTATCTAGTGCACATGGTAGCACATGTAATCTTTTTTTAATTGTTATGTAATATACATACACAAATTCATGTTTAGCTAAAATATGTATGTCTGTGTCCATAAAAAAATGACACACATACACTTACACATATAGGTCTGTGTATTGATCTGCATATATATCTGCCTATGTACACATACATATTTATTCAATTGTGTTCATTCATATGTACATACAGGAAGATAGAGGTATCATTCATCATATATATGTGCACACAATTTTAAGTATGGTGTAACACCACAGTAAGTTCACAATACAATAATTGTGTAATTTTGCAGGTCTTTGTTTACATGATTAGGTATATCTGTACTCTTGCACAGTGTCTTCTTAGATTGGCACACATTAGTGTGTGTAATGCTTCACCTGTGCATTCATAGGTGTTAGTTGTTTGACTTACATCAATTAATGCAGCTGTAGTAAAGAGCTGGCTTATAGTGTAAACATAGCTGAAAGTTTTAGGTTTCAATCTAACTTCTTCCAGTTGTCTGTAGTAATCCTCATGTGTGGACAGTACTGAAAGTGAAACCTCAGTGACTGAATATGCAAAATGTGATATATGGCACTGATTGCAAACATGTAATAATAACTACATTTGTGTGTGTGTGTTTGAGGTGAATGTTGTGATAACATCCGATTACAGGACATTTAGCAGTACTTTAACTCCATTCTCACAAGTGAAGTGAAGTGAATTGCAGATGCTGTGGTGGTGTCTGGAGTTTGAGGAGCTGATTTTTTTTTTATTTTTTAAGCCTAAGGCTGTCATTATTTACATTTAGAATCCTTCACATCATTATAAGGACCGGGATTCTTTAAATTTGTGCAGTGTGTGTCTTGGGCAGGTGTTGTTAGTTAACTTCCTATTACAGGACTTTTTGACAGTAGTTTAACTCAGTTCTCTAGAGTGGAGTAAATGTGAGAGGATGTGGTGGTATCCATCATTTGAGGAGTTGATATATTTTTTTATTTTTTAAGCCTAAGGTTGTCATGATTTACATTTAGAATTCATTGAGTCCTTATAAGGGCTATGGATTCTTTAAATCTGTGATGTGTGTGTGTTTGGGGTAGGTGTTGTGAGCTATTGTCCTATTACAGGACATTTTGACAGGGCTTTGACTCTGTTCTCATGAGTAGAAGCGAGTGAGGGGACGTGTCTGGAGTCGAAGTGAAGACGCAGGGATGGGTTGGTGTTTTTGCACGTTAAGTGTGTTAGGAGTGGAAAGAGTGTTAAATAGTGGTAAGGCTGAATTATTTTGTTTGCTCAGGGTATGGATGAAATGTATAAATTCTGTTTAGAGGATTTACTGGACCATGACTTCTTGCATAGGTGCTCAGGTTTTCTAATGTTGGATCTTACATTCTTAGCTTGCAGTATGGATATGGGTATTTGTAAAAAGTGTGTAAACTGCAGTAAAAAGGTTAATGAGGATACCAGCTTAATGAGAATATTATTTTAAATAATTTTTCCTGTTGTTAAGGTTTTGAAGAACAACAAAATACAAACCTCTGTGAGTTTGAGTGTATCTAAGTTTGTTAATGTAGTAGGTGATCGGGTTTGTGAGTTTAATCCAGGAACTAAGCCATTGTTTTCTACTATCAATACACAAACTGAGTCATTTGTTAAGGATGTGTTAAGGAAAAATTAGAATGTTGAAGGCTCTGAGGAATTTACTATACTAAGTGGAATTAAAAGTAGGTTTGTGGGCAATGGTGTGGGGGTGGAAGCTAGAAAGAGGAGTGAGCAGCAATTTTCTATTAGTGCTGAAGATTTGATTAATTCTGTAGGTGTAAAATGAAGGTTAGTGAGTCATGGCATCAATTATGATGTAGTGGATGATTTAGAGGATGAAGTTAGGAAAAAAAGAAGAGTAATGGGTGTTTTTTTTTAAACACATAAGATTGATCTATCAAGCTGGAAGAAAGGGAGTTATGGTGTGGCAAATCTTTCTCAATGCCTCAATACCAGCTAGCCTAAATGAAGTCATCAGTATCAGCAGTCTGCTTAAAATGACAGCATATTTGAAATAAATTATATATACATATATACATTTGCATATATGTTTTTATTTCATATCGTAATGGTTATACTAATCTTATTTTATTTTATTTTTGAGTTGAATGTTATTATTTAATGTTTATGTAAATGTTATGTTGTTTTAATAATGTCATGTGATTTGTGCAAAGAATATTTAACTGGTCACATGTTGATTTTAAAATGTCTGATGAAGTCTTTTTGACAAAAGCACTTATTAGTATCAGTGTCTTGGAATAAATTCTGATTCCTGGCTGTGACTTGTGTTTTTTCTAGTTTTTGTTTTTTATCTACTTCACTGGTTTTATTAACCCTTCTGCAGGTGTGTTCAGTGATTCAGATGTAGTTACTACTGAAGGTAAAAAAGCAAGTTTTGGTGCTTTTGGATTCCATGTTAAGAAATGTTAAAAATTTAAATTCATCTTAAATAAATATACTGTATGTCATATTAACAGTTAGTTTCATGTTGGGACACATACCATCCTTTCTCAACTAGTCTGATACCAAAACAATGTCAAGACCTGGAATCTAGCATATAAGTCTAAAGCCCTAACTATCACCCAGACAGCTCATATTTTACTAATGACATGGGTATGGGAACAGCCAAGCACGGGAGGATGGCATTAACGATACCTTCAAAATTAGGACGTAACACCAATGGCACGAGCCTAGCAAAAACTTGCCACACAGTGGTGTGCTGCTTAGACATTAGTTAATATTTGTGTAGTGATATGCATACAACCCACAACAAGCAAAATGTGTGGAGTTCTTAAAATGCACTAAGAAGAAGGGGATTAGGGCATTAAAAAGCAATAAGCCAAGATACATGTATGGATGGTGACCTCTACAATCAGCTCTTAGTCCACAATGCACAATGGACTGAGGGCCACTTTTACCTTATAGAAAATTAATAGGTTCAGATCATGAAGAGAGATGATGGGTGGCAGATATTAAGCCCCCCCCCAACACAAAACAAAAAGGAACTCCAGATGGCAGCCTTCTATTCTCTCATGTATTCATTATGTTGATATGTCAACTTGTACCAATAAATAATTTGAACCTATTCCAACTGTGATAAACAAGGGTTATGGGTTTTAACTACTGGTAACTGCTCTACTGCTGACAAAATATTTGGTGACAGAACTAGTGATATGGAGATCAGAATCTCAATACAGGTATCAGCTAATATACAGAGGACAATTACCTTTAAATATATAGTGTAAGTGTGCACTACTGTCCTATGTAATAAACAAGCACAGAAACAGCCAAATGTACTTAAGTGCAGCTGTAATTCAAAGTTCAAATGACTGTCTCCCAGGCTTTCACACATCTCATACTGATTGCAGTTTAATCCTGCAACATCAATTATAATTTGATCACAATTACTTTTCAGACAGTTTAAATAATATGTAGAATGCAGGATAAATAGCAACTCTTCACCTCCAGCACCTACTGCCCAAACTTATGGTATCACTTATACCACTTAAAAGATAATATAACAACAGTTTGCAGCACAAAAGATCGGCAGAGGGAACACTAGATGCCAGGGATGCTCTATAAAGCATGCCATAAAACACTTTTAAAAGACTCAAATGCTGTAGCCCAGCACTAACACACAGCTCATTAGCTGTGCATTAGTCCTCTGTGCCACCACTAGGCATTAGGGATACTTCTAACATTAACCAGTGTCTTTGGAAATTAAAAAGTTAAAATAAACCCAACACCTCAGAGATAAAGAAGTAGCTTGTCAAGCAGGAGACCTCAGTTTCTTCTACACTAACTGATAAATTAGTGTAAAAAGGTATTTGTTCGTATAATAATAAGTATAAAATGTCAGTGCCTGACATTATTCAATGATTGCAGTCAGAGAGACTGATAATGGTCAAATCATGCCCTAGGCAGAGTATTGGACCCCCCACCCCTGCAGCCAATCCAGTGTCCCATTACTTGGCTATTTTTCCACATTTACCATAAACATTGTTCACATTTCTCAGTCTATATACTGTTTCTGCTTTACTTCTACAATGATTATTTGTATTTAATTTAAAACTTTTATTTTAAATTTTAGGGCACAAACACTGATACGCACTTGCCAGAAAAAGCAATGCAGTCTCACAATGAAAACAGACTTAGCATTAAAATGTTTCTGCCCTTGAAACTCACATTCATTGAAACAGTATTGAAACCCACATTTAAAGCAAATGAATTTGGCCAATGGTGGATAAAGTTTACCTTTGGGATGTTTTCAAATCAGAATCTATTCTCTCATTATCTATCCAGCTATCCAACAATAACTCTATATTCACCCCAACTATAGATCACAATAATATACCCTCCTTTACACTCTCACCTGTACCAACCTCCACAGTTAAAAAACTAATCTCTAAACTAAAACCCACCACTCTCACAGTAGATGGTCTACCCACTAATTTCCTAAAATTAGCTGCAGAGTCCCTAGCCTACCCTGTCTCAATTCTTATAAACCACTCCATACAAAAAGCTTACACCCCCTGCTATGAAAAGTATCATAAATTATTCCCCTACACAAAGGTGGCAACTCCTATGAGCTATCAAACTACTGCCCCATTGCTATCCTATCCCCCTTTCCAAGCTCCTGGAGAAATGTATTCACACCCAAGTGATGCACTTCTTAACCTCACATAATCTCCTCTCCCTCACACAGCATGGCTTCCACCCAAACCATAATACAACTACTGCTCTTCTCTCCTTTACCAACCAGGTTAACCAACTTAGAAACAATAACAACTTCATATTAGCCATATTCTTAGATCTATCTAAAGCATTTGACATGATCTTGCATAACCTACTTTTAGACACTGTATCCACCTTTGCCCCCTCTGCTGCTTCCTGGTTCAAAAAATATCGCTCTGATAGAAAACAGTCAGTCAAATGGCAAGGTGTACTATCACCTCTACTACCAACTACTATAAACATTCCACAAGGATCAATACTGGGTTCTCTACTATTCACCATTTTCATCAACAACTACATACCTCCACCCTGCATGCATCACTTATGCAGTAAGCAGATGACTCAACCCTAATCTGTTCAGCCCCATCTATAACCACTCTTCAAAAGCTTACCCAAGAATCCTTCTGCTCCGTGGAAAAATGGATTACTGATATCCAACTTATTCTAAACCCCAACAAGACAAAATTACTTTTCACCCCCAACAAATCCAGAACCACACCTCCTTACTTCACTATCACCTCCAAAAATGACACCACAATCTATCCCTGCCCCCATACTAAGCTCCTCGGTGTTGAGGATAAGGGTCTTCACTTTGATGTCCATATCTATCAAACCATTAAAAAGGTACCTAAAAAATTAGGAACTTTATACAAACACAAACAGTTCCTATCAGACCAAGCATGAATCACCCTATCCCAAACCCACCTTTTGTCTACCCTAATGTATGCATCACCAATCCTAATACACATCAGGAAAACAGACCTAGACAAATTAGAATCATGTTACAATAAAATTGCAAAATTCGCCACTAACTCTACTTTTAGAAGCCATCACTGTCTTGTCCTAAAAGAGCTACAGTTGTTAGAACTCCCTCAATTAATTAGTTACCACCAACTAGTTCTCACCTTCAACATACTAAGAATCCTCACAAAACTGCAGCCCTAAACCAACTACTAAACCAATATTCAGCAATCTGTCCTCTACGCTCATCCAACAAAACCCAGCTCTGTATATCCAAAGCCAACAATACTGCAGGGAAAGCTCTTTTTTCTCATACCTTCACTAGGGAATGGAATAACCTCCCCCAAAATATCTCTTCAGCACCATCTATCTTACTGTTCAAAAAGTCACTTAAGTCACACCTCTTGCAGTCCTGGCTCTGTTCTTGCATCACATGAATGCTTTCCTGCTCTCCTCCAGTTCTTGCTACCCTCCTCTCTTCATTGCTTACTATCTCTATTATACAGTACTCAAATACTCCCATACAGGGCCTGCTATGTGCTAATTATTATGTCTTGTGTGATGTCTTTTTTGATTGCATCAGTCAATGTGAGTTTTTTTTTTCTCCCAAATACTGACATCCAGGGTCTACTATATGTAAATTAAGCTTGCTTGGAACAGACTATTGTATGATATATCTTTTAGATTGTATATTTACCACTGTACATATTGTTTGATGTGGAGCTTTTCTCCCCGGGCCTCCGCTGTAAATGGACCTCATTCCAGTCAGACTTTCCCGGTAAACAAATTTAAAATAAAAAATAAATAAATAAATAAATAAATAGGCTCCTTGCACACATTTTTAGGACCATGCATACATGCATATGTTCTTTGATTCACCTTCCGGATTGTATTAAATTATATTCCTTGCATGATACAGCACCACTTGTTTGACCATGTTTTAAATCTGTAGTCTTAAACATTTTCTAGTAAGCAATGAAACAATATGTATGAACCAATAATGACAAAACTGCCCAAATCTGAACATTTTAACAATAAAAGTCTATTCAAACTTCTGTAATTACAGTCCATGAATATCAGTCAATATATACAATCCCCAGGATTCAGTAAGGTTCCATGCAGGAATTGCTTGTTCCTGCATGGGAACGACCATTTAAGAGCAGCACAGCAGCCTGCCATGCATATTAATGAAAGCGTGCTGCCTCTGGCTCCTAAATGGACACAGAGCATGGACAAGTGCAGGGGGTGTGTCTGAGAGAAGATCTCTCACAATACACATGCCTCTGCAGTGAAGAATTGCCGTTCAGCAATTACAATAAGCGAGAACACTCATAGGGGGTTGCACATCTCACAACTGTACAGATCATTGCAGAATGTCCAGATATGTTGCCCATACATTTGTCCTGTACCTCACTTACCTGGCAAATCACTGGGATGATCTCAGGATTGAAGTCAGTAAATAATGGCATACATTTGAGTTTCAGACTTCAAATCCATCAGAAAATGTATATTAAAACAAATCTGGCTACTCTAGCAACTTTCCCAAGTTTATAAGAGCAATATTTAAAATATGTCCGTAGTTGTATCTCATGTTGTCAAGCTTTGTCCAGATAGTTTGCATGAAGAGGTTGAGAGGTATGGGGGCTTGCTAGGATGTCTGCCAAATGTGCAGATGCACACAATAATCCACAGCAATAAGTGAAACCTCTCCCTTCCTAGAGAAAATAACAGTAGAGAAATCATTTTTTTATCAAACAGATTAAATTTAACCATATGTACACGGGTTTGCCCTTTGCTTAGTTACGCATACTGTAGTTTAAATATCATAAGAAGATAAATAGCAAGGTACATCCAGTTGAAGCAGTACTGCAATAGTGTAGTGGGCAGAGCATTTGCTTTGCGAGCAGTCATTCCCAGTTCGATTCTCATTGCAGTAAATTCCGTTTTCCATGTGAAGTCAATTCATGAACATTTATTTGCTGTATAACGTACTAAATAACATATATTTGTGAACTGGATTACTGCAGTAAGTGCAGATGTGAGGTGTCATTGTAATAACGTGATAAAATCCACAGATAAACACAAGTGCCCCATACAGTATGCGCACACATGAATCAGGGATACTAAGTGAAGTTATAATATGTAATGAAAGATAAATTCATAGGGTGTCCAAATCTACCACTTTCCCAAGACCCATGTTTCATTACTTTCTAAATTAGTGCAGGGGTAAGTGGGAGTAAGTACTTTTAAGCAGCAGTAAGCGGGTTTAATCCTGTTTGCACAGGAGTAAGTAATGCCTACACTACTACATTAGTAAGCAGGTTTAAGCCTGTTTGAGTGGGAGTAAGCAATGCGCACACAGGTTAAGCAATTTTGAAGCTAATTCTCTGTAAGCATATTTAACTGGAAGTTAGCATTGCTTACCATCACGCAAACCTGCACTAACCCACTTACAACTGCATAAAACTGCTTTAATCACTCTGTATCCAACAGCCACTGTTCTGCCAAGCAAAAAAATAAACAGGCCTTGCAGGTCTTGAACTCTGTACACTATAGTCACCAGCAGTTAACCAGTAAGCCATCACAGCTGTACATAAAATTGAGGTATACTCAAACAGATCCTCATTATAGCAAAATCACAATTTATATGTGAAAGTAATCTATAAACAGTATTATATTGTATAACCTACTACATAACATATATATGTGAACTGGAGTACTGCATTAAGTCCAGATGTGAGGTGTCATTGTAATAAAGTGGTGAAATCCCCCAATAAACAAAATGACCCCATACAGTGTATGTACACATGAATCACAGATACTAAACAAATATATAACATGTACTGAATAATAAATCAATGCCAAACAGCAAATAATGTGCAAATTTAAAAATAAACAATGCTAAGCATTGCACACCTCTGATTACTAGGTGTAAGCAATGCATAGCCCACCTAAATCAATTTGCCCATTGGTATACCCCTTTAAGCAATGCCAACCTTAGGTAAGCAGGTTTGACCATAGCTTAGCATTTTCAAAACTGTCCAGTCACGACAAAGTGTGGGAAATTGGCCCTATTTAAACCCCAAGGGTGGGAATACATCTCATAACTGGTTGCAGTTTCCTCCTGCAGACACTATGGCTGATGTCAGAGAAGGATCACATTTCTGAGCACAGTGCTAGGGCATCCAGGAGTCCAAAGTCATGGCAGAATTCCTTGTAAAAGACCATGAATAGAGACTGCTGCAGGGCCAGTAACAGGGTTCCCAATATAAAGCAGAAGACTGGGACCGTCTCGCCCGTGACCTCACCAGTGCCACTGGCATCCCTTGAACTGATGAGCAGGTCAGGCATCACTATGCCGACCTGAAATGGAGGAAGAGGGAGCTCTTGGATCAATGGATCCAAGAAACTAGGCAGATGGGTGATGTCCCAGTCGTGTGTAAGTACTCATTCTACTACCTGTTTAATAATTGCCAGCTCATGCAAATTATGAATAGGTAGGGATAAATATTCCTCTTTTGTCTTTGACAGTGGCAGCTGTGAATCAGGAAGTCCATGCCTGTAGGCTGCAGAGGCTGCATTGTGAGGCAAGTTAGTAATAATCTTGCATGTACTGTCATAAGAAATAAGTCTAAAAGTAGTAGAAAGTTAATTGCCAGTATAAAACCTGTATTGTGTATGGCATGTACTGAATAAACCAGATAATATGGCAGGAAGAGTCTCATATAGGTTGTATGTAAATAAAAGGGTAACAGCCTGGCAATAAAGGTCTAACTCCTGGTCTGCTTGTGTTTACTCTGGTATCATATGGTAATGTAGTGTTGCACTCTCTTAATAGTACTGTTGTGTTAAGCACTGTTACCCACACTGTGCTACATAAATAAAATGTCTAGGAATGTCTGTATATGACTGCTTTAATCACAAGGTCATATTGTACAACTGAGAGAGACTTACACAGAAAACAGGGAAAAGATACACAACATATTCTGTATGCAGAATCACACCCCTCACCTGTACAGATATTGTCATAAAATTCAGATAATTGGATTAATTTTCCTGCCTGTCACCCTGTCCCCCTGGCAAATCAGTCTGATTATCCCAGAAGTTTAGGCAGCAAATAATGACATACAACTGATTGTCAGACATCATAACTGTTAGAAATATATCTATAAGAGCCAAAATGTTATGAGAGCAATGTGCAAAGTATGTCCCATCTCCACCCCATGTTGAGAAGCTATGACCAGAGTATGTGCAGTAACAGAGTGAGACGTATGTGCATAATAATAATGTAGACTCTGGTAATATGTGTAGCAACATTCAGGTAGCGTTAACAAACATTCCCTCCACAGGTCTGTCAGATACGAAAACTGTGCCTAGAAATAAAAGATTGAAATCCTAGACTGGTACTGTTTAGTCTGGTATTCTTTGGCATTGTTAGTGTTGCAGTTTCTCTGAATAATAAGGTATTACTCATCACTGTCATGCTGGGAAAGAGCACTACAGATGCGATGTTTGCCCTGAGAGTATTGATGGAGAAATATAGAGAAGGTCAGAAGGAGTTGCATTGTGTCTTTGTGAACCTGGAGAAAGGATATGATAGGGTGCCTAGAGAGGAGTTGTGGTATTGTATGAGGAAGTCAGGAGTGGCAGAGAAGTATGTAAGTGTGGTACAGGGTATGTACGAGGGTAGTGTGACAGTGGTGAAGTCTGCAGTGGGAGTGACAGGTGCATTTAAGGTGGAGATGGGATTACATCAAGGATCAGCTCTGAGCCCTTTCTTATTTGCAGTGGTGATGAACAGGTTGACAGATGAGATCAGACAGGAGGCCCCATCGACTTTGATGTTTGCAGATGACATTGTGATCTACAGTGAGAGCAGGGACCAGGTTGAGAAGACCCTGGAGAGGTGGAGGTATCCTCTAGAGAGGAGAGGAATGAAGGTCAGCAGGACTAAGACAGAATATATGTGTGTGAATGAGAGGGAGGATAGAGGAATGGTGAGGATGCAGGGAGTAGAGATGATGAAGGTGGATGAGTTTAAGTACTAGGGATCAACAGTTCAGAGTAATGGTGAGTGTGGAAGAGAGGTGATGAAGAGAGTACAGGCAGGGTGGAATGGGTGGAGAAGAGTGTCAGGAGTGATTTGTGACAGACGGGTACCAGTAAGAGTAAAAGGGAAGGTCTATAAGAGGGTAGTGAAACCAGCTATGTTGTATGGGTTGGAGACGGTGGCATTGACAAAAAGGCAGGAGTCAGAGCTGGAAGTGGCAGAGTTAAAGATGTTAAGATATGCACTGCGTGTGACAAGGATGGACAGGATTAGGAATCAGTATATTAGAGAGTCATATCAGGTTGGACAGTTTGGAGATAAAGTCAGAGAGGTGAGATTGCATTCGTTTGGACATGTGCTGAGGAGGGATGCTGGGTATATTGAGAAAAGGATGCTAAGGATGGAGCTGCCAGGTAAGAGGAAAAGAGGAAGGCCTAAGATAAGGTTTATGAATGTGGTGAGAGAGAGCATGCAGGTTGGTTGGTGTGACAGAGCAAGATGCAGAGGACAGGAAGAAATGGAAACAGATGCTCCGCTGTGGCGTCCCCTAACGGGAACAGCAAACGAGAAGAAGACTCATCACTGTTATCCATACTTTGCTACATAATAAAACTGTCTAGGAAACTATGTATAAGAGTGTTGTAATTACAAGGTCAGATTGTAAAACCACGGGAGAGATTTATAGACAGAAATCAGAGAAGAGATACACAGCACTATCTATATAGCACACTCAACTGTGATGTAGACTGTTTTATTTCTAGCACACACAGCCATTGTTCAAATCCTGGGAGTGGTAGTAAGCTGTATGCAGAACCATACCCCTCAACTGAACAGATTTTTCCAGAATGTCCAGATAATTGTCCCATATCCATTGCCTGTTGCCCTGTCCCGCTGGCAAATCAGTGTGATGATCTCTGACATTTAGGCAGCATTTAATGACATATAACTGACTGTCAGACCTGTAAATATTCAGAAAATGTATATGAGAAAAAACTGTCATTGTAGCAACACACCAAAGTTTTATGAGGACAATAGTCAAAATACATCCCAGTTTCACCTGCATGTTGTCAAGACTTGCCCAGAGTGTGTGCAATAAGAGATTGAGAAATATGTGCATAACATCAACCTGGAATCTTGGAATATGTGTAGGAGCAGTCTGGTAGTATTAACAAACATTACCTCCACAGGTATACCAGGTAAGAGGTGTATACTGCAGGTAAAACACAGTTCACATATATAATTGTCTACAACCATACCACTGTCCAAACTAAGGCCATAGGGTAGTGTAATAATACCTGTAAGGTACAGATTACTGCACTAAGAAAGTATTGAAAACTACAGGGATATACAAGTTGTTAATTGACATCTCCCCCACCCTCAACCATGTCTGCAACAATAATCTAAATGCACAACTCAATGGGTATGTGTACAATTAAATCTACTGTTGGGACATATGTCCTATTGTTTGATAAATATTGATATTTGTTTCTGTGCAGGTGCCATGTTGAAATACTCACACATTGGTGGCATGCTGCCATCAATGTACCTGCATGCTGTTGTAATGGCCACTGTGGCTCCATATATGCATGTGTTCTGTTTGCTATGCAATCATTCCATATCTGGTGTTTTGGGTTAATGGGAATATCCATGCATGCTGTTATACTTAATGTTGGAATGTGTTGACCATTACTAACCCACATATGTTTTAAAATTGAAACACCACAGCACATTTGGGAAGGCCAGTCCCAGCGGACCCACCTCTCCCACCTCATCTGGCCGTGGCACTGGGGCTCACTCCCCCATGAGCAGGCATGGACAAGAAACTATCACCCGTTCGTCAGTTCCAGGGTCTGGTGCATAGCGAGCTCCACAGGGAGTTCAGAGATCAGCTATGCCAGCTTGAGGGCCGCATGGTGCACCTAGAGGGTCAGCCTGCCCATCCTATCCAGCCCCCAGCACAGCCACTTTTGGGGCTGTGAAGGTGCAGTGATGACTGCCAATGGATAGGGACCTCAGTCCCACTGTTTCCATTTGGGGGCTTATGTGCTTCCGAATTCAAAA